>NW_010520423.1:0-224 GCF_000687285.1 Phaethon lepturus
GGGAGAGGTGGAGACCTAGGAGAAGAAATGCCCCAGCAGCATCCACGGGGTGGGAGAGATGCAGAGAGCCCCGGGCCTTCGGGTAACGCAGCAGCACCCTGGGATGGAGGGGGCTGTGGTGCGACGGACGGGTGATGCTCGGTGCCGGCAGCCTTGGGGCGCGGCTCAGCCCTCCCTGGCTGCCCAATGGCCTCCCCCCACGGCAGCTCCCCTCCACATACCCG
>NW_010520424.1:0-37055 GCF_000687285.1 Phaethon lepturus
GGGAAGTATTGTTGAAACAGAAAAGATTGCTAAACCCAGTACAGCAACAAGGTAGCACCACGCTAATGAAGTCATTCTGCTTTTGCACATGCAAAAAGGATTATAAGCCTGTGCAGCGCGGGGGGGGGTGGGGTGGTGCGAAGAGATACAAATAGAGCTCTGAAGCCAAATATTTCAAAGAGGGAAGAACCTAAAATGCTTTTTTTGTGTGCTGTTATTACATTCTAGATCATTAATGAAATAATCCAAGAGAAAAAAAAAAATATAAAGGCAGTGCGGTATGGAAAGGAGGATATAGCTAGAGGAAGATTTAGAGCGCCAAGTCCCTGTTAATGGTTCAGATTAATTCCGATGGGATATGGTCACAAAGCTCTAGGGATTCACCCATCCCTGCCTCAATTCAAGGGACTAATAACCAATCAGTAGTTTAGATAAGACTCTATAAATATTTAAAATTTTTAATCTTTCCAGTGCCAAGAATAACATTTCCCACCATGTCCTTGCCTTTTCCCACAGCAACAGCGATGAGATTTCTCATCTGGCATTGCTGGCACCAGCACGACGTCAGGTGGTTTTAGTGGTGGCAGTCAATTAACTTAAAAAGTTACATCTAATTGATCCATTTCCTGCTCTGATAAACAATTGTAAACAAATACTTGTCTTCAAAGAGGAGCTTTGTTCACAAATTAAAAAAGGGGCCATTTGAATCATGCTAGCCATGGCTGTGTCAGGGGTTTTATTGTAAACACCATTTCTAGGGCTCTGAAGGAGTGATGTGACATTAAGTATAATGAGCCAAGTTCTTCCCCGGTTTAACATGACAGTAGTGCTTCCTCACACAACCATCTTTGCTTTTTCTTTTTTTTTAACCTCTTTATGTTACTGACAGCAGTGTGTGTGTGTATTTACATTGTTTTGGTTTTCCTAACCCATATTTAGCCTTTCTACTTCATGCTCATTTTTGGCACAGGAAGCTCACGACCCCCCTTCGCTTATGCTTTAGGTCAGGTTCCGTGTCTGATTCCTGCGTCTCAGCAGATCAACAGTCCTGGCAGAAAAACAAAAGCCAAATCACTTCTGTTGCTGTTTGCAATTCCCATTACAGACAGACAGCCACTCCCACCATTTCGATAAGCATGCGTTTTGTGGTCCTTTTCCAAACCTTTCAAAACTGAGTCAGGGAAAAATTTCAGTGTAAACTTCAGGCTTTTATGCTGATTTGAAAGAGGCCACAACACACAGTTACTTGCAGTATGTCAACTCCTCCACAAACCTCTACTGAAAATCCATGCTACTAGCTGTACTTCACCCTGCCCATTCCCCTGCATCTGTAATTTTGCTTCCTTATCAAAGGAATGGAATGGAATTTGGAATGGAAATTGTGATACAATGATCATGAAGATATTCACTTGCCTCTTTCAGATCCAATGATAAAGCCTGCTACAGAAATGCTTAATTATTTTTGCTGCTGCTACATTCTCCTCTGGCACAGAGCCAGTAATTCTTAAATTTAAGGGATTAAAATTGCCACTGTCATTTCATTAGCAAAAGCGTTTTTAAAAGTAATTAGGAGAGGGTGGTCTGTTGTATTTTTAGTTTTGATATGGACACATATCTTAGTTCAGGAGTTCAAGCCTATCTTTATTAAAATGCACAATTAACACATCACTTGAGCAAAGAGATCAAGCGATTTATTTCCACACACTGTCAGCTGTTACATCTGTTTTGACAGGTTCAGGGTGCTTCCACATCCAGTTGCCCTGACTAACATGGTTAGAGGCTAAGACAGCTATTATCATGCTAATAGCAAGTTTCTGAAGATGATCTTAGCCCCAGATATTGATTAAGCATTTTCAGGAGTTAGGTGCCTTCTGTTACTTTTCCCATCCAGACATAGACATCCTGTGTTTTACCTGACCCAGTTTTAAAGACAGGGAATCAAGCCCAAATGCAAACTGGCAAACTAAGTAACATAACCTGATCCTCTATGTCACTTGGCATCCAAGTTCCAGGGCATGCTCATAGGAACAAGGTGTTTCCTGTAAGCCTGAAGAGACCATATCCAAGCTATTTTACCAAGCAGCAAAGAAGTGGCACCTCATTTACTAACCCGAGAGCTTAAGTATGATAGTCCAGGACTAACACTATCTGAAACTGCAAGTTCTAGAATTTCAATACTCATCAATACAAATTCAGTAAGTCTGTACAAATACAAAATTCAGTAAGTCTGGAGAACCAAAATAGCTGCTTATAAAAAAAAAGAAGTTATTCTCTACATAGTGAATTCAAAACAGCAGAAGATAAAGATGTACCTATACGTACACATAGAGAGAATCAATTATGAAGCATAACTAGTCATCAAAAAAGAAATCACTGAAAATAAGCAAAAAAGAAATGAAATATTAAAATAATTAGCAGACATCAATCAACTCCAAGAAAATAATCTAGTAACACAACTGGGAGTGTTAGTCAAGGGGAAACGAGAGGACAGATCTCACTGTCAGGTCAGAAGGTAGGATAGCATCATCATGTCATTACTATTACAATAGTAACGCTTCTCGGCAAACAACCAGGAAAGTGTAACACAGCAGAGCTCACATGCTGCTTTCAGCAGCACTGGCAAAGGAAAGGGAAGCGAACCTGGAGCTCTCCAAGGCTAAAACAAACACAAAATGGCCAGAAGACAGCTGCTTTAACCTCCTTCAGAAACATCACCACTCTCAATCCCTGGCAAAGCTTCTGCTTTTGAAAACATACCAGTCTTGAGCTCAGTCCCACTCACAGAACCCAGGTTTTCTTAACATTTCCTTATGTGGGGGCAGACTCCAGCGCCTGCTTAGATGCCATCTTGACCCTGGTAGGCTTCCTGGTTAGGCCCATCTACAACACAATTATGAGTGTTGCATGGAAAAGCTCAAACAAGATCCGAATTCGCACATTCCAGCAGTAGAGGCTGAT
Organism: Phaethon lepturus; assembly: GCF_000687285.1. Classification (NCBI taxonomy): domain Eukaryota; kingdom Metazoa; phylum Chordata; class Aves; order Phaethontiformes; family Phaethontidae; genus Phaethon; species Phaethon lepturus. The sequence goes on from NW_010520424.1 coordinate 2,959, forward strand.
CAACTAAGTGTTCACATGTTCAGCAAGTTTGATTTACCCAAAAGTAAGAGAAATCCCAAGAAACCGTTGCCTAGGCTCTTTTCTGCCATATTCACAGTTCAGCAGTCTAGGAGCAAGTAAGTCCCCGCTCTGAGAGGCCTTTCTTGAGTGCCAACTCATCCAACTGATGACAAATACTGTCATTATTCCCCCAGGGCCACCTTAATTCTTACAGCACTCAGAGAACAACAGCTACACGTATGTATGGGAATTAAAAGATAAACATGTTTCCACCTTTTTTTTAAGTTATAAATGGAACAAATGAATTCCAAACAGAATAGCCCGATTTTCAGCTACGAGCATTATCCCCTTCTGACTCAAGACATGACAAGAACTTGTTGATCTTTTCCATCAAACCCACAAAGAATCCAGAACAAGAGATATGACAGCCCAGCAATATTACTGTCAACATCAGAACACTTCAGAGAAATAAGAGGAAGCTCTGAATCACTGTAGATTTTCACGTCCTTAGAAATCTTACTGACCCTGGCAGCCTCAAGCCACCAAAGAGTTCCCGGAACAGTACGTACTATCCTCAATTCTTTGAAAGAGGTAATTCAGATATCAGTGAGGGCTTTTAATGGATTATCTTTTAAATACATCAGGTCCAAAGAAGCTATACATATAGGAACATTAGGTCTGAAAATTCAGATTGAATAGATAGAGGTAGACATCTACAAATAAATAAGAATCGTTCATGATTCTGTGAATGGATGATTCTATGAAATAAAAACCCAAGTGAGAATAACTGCACGCATCTGAATGCTGATGCAGGGGTACCAATAAGTTTGAGGGTGTGTCTGGGCCATGTTGTAAGTCCACACAGGGACAAGACACGAATATGCCAGTGACATTTCCTACATTCTAGTTTACATGGAAAAGAAATGCTCGTGCATGGGCTGGAATGGAGCCATAGCTTATTTCAACATGTTCCTGACCCGGACAGTCAGGGTTCCCTGCAGAGCGCTCCCAAGGGTCCGTTTAGACATAGTGAAATCAAAGAACAGTAGAAAGTCACGGGGTTGCATTCTGTTCAAATTGGGGTACCTCTTGCTGTTTTAATTCCTGGATCACCACTTTGGATTTTACATAACAGATACAGCAAGACAGAAAAATTTCCTAGTGGAGGATTAAAGTTAATTGGGAAGCTGCTAAGGCAGAGAATACATTCTATTTTGACTGTCATGATAAAGACTGAAATTTAAAAACACTGCCTAGGTTACATAGAAGAATTACAGTATGGAAAAGTAATTAATCTTGGTAACCCAGAGGGAACAATAAAAGAAATTAACACAGGCGATCAAATAACTGGAAGTGCTGCATAAAAGAACTCGTCTAGAAGGATATTTATAAATTACTCCCCCTTCTCAGAGGGCAACTAAATACCATGCTTCTGAAAGAAATGAAAAAGCAGTCAGATGCTGAAACAGATGTATTATTAAAGAGAGCTAAAACTAATAAAGTACTCATCTGTAGCTTAACGGAACAGAAGGAAGTGAATTACAGGTATTAAAAATGCAAACCCAGAAGTTCAGTATAAAAGCCAGAGAAACTGCTGGATATAACTGGAGAGCAAGGCTGGGGGAGCTCCAGGCCAGCCTGGATGCTTCCTCGTACAAAGATCCTGTGGAGAGATATCAGCAAGGCTAAGAGCCCACTGAGCTTGAAAGGCCAACAGAGGAAGAGGGGTCAGAGAGGCAATTAAACTAATGCAAACACAAAAAGCCCCAAGACCACACAGGTTTGCAGTAGAGCTTTATAGAAGAAGACCTGGCATACAAGGTACACAATCTCTACCCACTCTGACATATCTAGAAAGTGCAGAGGTTCCCAAAACCTCATGTGAGGCTTGTCTAGCAGCACAAAAATAAACAGGCTGTTAAGACTCTTGTACAGGCCAATCTTTTGTCTCCGAGTGAAAGAAAAACCTCTAAAAAAAAAAAAAAAAGAGAGTCCTCCCCAGAAGAACAATAACCATCATTCCTCAGTTTATATGGTTTAAATCATCAGGCTTCCTATGGAACAAACCATTGAGGCTCAGGTATGGGTAGCTAGGAGCTACATAAGCACAGACACAAACTGGTAGCAAGGCACAAGTAGTAGTAGTACATTTAGCTCCTTACTAACATGTCTAATCCACTTCCAGACTGGTGCTGGCTTCTAACCCTAGGCTTAGCTGTCAAAACCACAGCTGCTCTGCTCAACCGTACATACATGCATTAAGTGAGGACATTGCACAAACCACAGTAATGACAACATGTGGCTGCTATCTGTCAAAGGCTTCTTGATGCTTAGAGAGACCTTTTCTGAAAAACACTCACCACCTCCATGCCCCAAAACTAAGCAGAGTGAACTCTACAATGGTTCAACTACAAAGAGGAGGGAGACACAGGAGTCCCTAATTTCCTCTTTTGTTATTCACCTTAAATGAGTGCCTGTTCAAAAAAACCCACCAAAACGACACCCCCCCGCTCCAAACCCAGTGCCAACATAACAGAATGTAGACTAATGAAATAGAACACAAACTTGTGCTCTAGTCACAATCTGATAGTCATGTTTAAGCACCTTCTCTGACTTGTATTATGAAAAACATGGATGAATTCTAGTAACCCGTTAAGTTGTAACGTTTCCAGTTCTACTATAATTTTAACTACAAGGCTGAAAGAATCTGTAGTTAAACAGCTCCAAGACAGACTAGAGTTTGTGTGGTCTGAACTAATCAAGTATGTACTGCTAACCTCAGTCAGCTATATGAAATTAGTTTTCCTTTTATTATTTTGAAAAGATTTGTAGGATAAAAAAAAGCCTACATTTTTCTTGGCTATGCACTACAGTTGTCATTAAAGCAAAAGGATTGCTAAAAATTGCTCTTCTGATTTGGTATATATTAACACAGTTACCAAAAAGCATTGAAGTCATTACTCAAAATGAAATAATCAGATTCTGCTCTAACAGCAAATAAACCCCTACGAACAATTATGGCTCCTGATAGCTTCCTTTGGAAAGACAGGATAACAATACCCACCAAAAGGCAGCTGGCTGGCACAACTCTGATTACCACCTGTGGGGAATCTTGCTGACCATGAGTTTTGAAGCAGAGGTTGAACAATAAGATATAACATACATACGTATTTCATTGTTCATTACATACCCAAGTATCTGAGTTGGTGCAAAAAAGGGAATTACCAGGGAAATACACATCCTTCACATCTGAGATTTGTTATAAAGAGATGTGTCTTGGGTCTACTAAATCCAGGAGACCTCACTCCTGTTATCGCACTACTCTGGCATATAGTGCACAGGAAGAAGAGCGTACAAGCCACCTCTTCTGAAGTGGTAAAACATTAAAAATTAATACCAAAGATATCATAACATGAAAATGCCACATTGGCTTATCTATAACTGAAAATTTAGGACAGACTAATGGGAATTCCCAACTGGAAACTATCTTGCTGGTCACTGAACTCACATTGGCAGCAAAGTGTCATTTCAAGTACACGTTCAGAAAGCTTTCTCCAAGAGCTGCAAAGTCCTCTGCTCTGCCTGCTGTGGCTTCTAGTGCGCCACTTCAAGTGCAGACATTTTCTGTTTTTCTCCATATGAAATTGCTGTCAGTTTGTCACCTCATGAAAATACTAATCTCTTCCTTCCAAAGCAATTTGGTTTTTTCCTGTCTTGCTCTACTACTGCTATTACTGGAAAGCTGTCCTGGAATTTCCTCACCCTATAAAGCAGCTCTTCAAAAGTACTCTTCAGCTGAGGTTTATACAGGGCTTGTTTAGATCATTTTGCATCAACGCCATCCTTTAGCATTAATAGCATATTTCTTTATTTGGTGCCCCATCTCCAAAAATATGTATTTTAACTAGAACTAATAATAGTAGAACTGTATCTTAAGTAGTATTTCCCCCCACCATGTTTATGCTCTTGCAATGCACAAGGCAAATTCTTAGTCTCTTCTGCCTTCCCTAAACGTTTGACTGGTAACCCTTTGCAGCCTTTGTATTAACTTTTCTTTCAGGACACTGCCCAGAACCACAAACAGTATTATAAATCGAAAAAAGTTGATACTTTCTTCTGGAAAACTTTTTGCTCTGATTATTTCAAACTTAGAGTTAACTCGATAACGACAGCATCGGATGTGACATTGTCATTCAAAGGCAAGAGGCTTACTGGACATTTTGTTTTACCATAAAGGGATAAATCTGTAGCAAAAGCGATCATGTCTGTTGGCGGGAATCCACAATTCCAAAAGCAGCTTTAGTCCCTGTATTTCCCCTGTCATCTTGACTGAAAACCAAGAGCACCACTTCCATAGAAACGTTAAGGAGAAAGCAAGTGGTGATGTTCCGAAGATGGGCACATCAGGGATACCAGCACTAGGTTAAGATCTCACAGAGAATGAATACAGAGAAAACATTCAGGAGCTCAGTAAACATCAATGTGGCAGGCTAGCAGAAAACAGAGACCTTCCTCTCTGTGGATGCAATGCAAACAGAGCCACTAGCTACACTCAACTCAACTGTGAAACAAAATCTCTAACTCCAGTGAAAGGTGTTAAAAAAAAAGGCAGTGTGAAAATCCAGCCCACACATAAACATACCCAATAGAGCCCTTTCGGTTACTAATTGGAATAGTCTTGATTGACAAAAATCCTGGAACTTTCATCCTGACAGGCATATAGCCATCAACTACATCACGAAGTAAATAGAGATGAGGCTCAAGTAATGGGCTTTGATGTGAATTCATCATTTGTGAGAGGGTCTGAGGACATAACCAGGATCCTTGTACTTTCCAAACAGTTCCAAGGTGTCCAAAACCAGAACAAGCTCATCACCAGCAAGCAAGATCACCAGCCTACCTGATGTTTCCCATTGCTAATCAGCTTTGGCAGAAGGAAAGGACAGACAAGGGGATATTCCAAGTCAAGGAGGGAGCAGGTTTAAAAGTGGAAATCCCTGCCGCAGAGCCTGAAGAACACATCGCAACGAGATCTCTTTGAAGCCAACAAGCTACCGAACCATGGAGGAACCCTCCTCCCCGCACTGGCTCTTCTGGTATGAAACCATGTAGCAAGAGCAAACCCTCAGATTTCCTACTGGAATGCACCCTGGAATTAGAGGGACTGCTTAAAGGAGGCAGCTCCTCCCATTTGCAGCTCTGTGATGACTTTCTACAACTACCCAGTTGCTTTCATGGCAGTGTAGTATTAGGAAAATATTTGATATATTTTTAGCTTTCTTTTATTGTAGCTTAGCAGCTGGATTCAAAGAGAGCCAACAGCATGTGACTGAGCTGACCTACGTATGGATCAGTAACATATGCTCTACCAACCAGCCAGGAGCACTCTAAGACATGACAAAAAGGGCCAAGTCAGGGTTTACAGTTTTTAGGGTATAAATCCTCATGGATCAGCACATAAGGTGCTCCCCACTGCCATCCAGATTACTATGGTTAATCAGCAGCTTTTCATGTTTCAGTCAATCCTTGATGGTCCAATTCCTCTTTTTTGAAAAATACTACTACTACGTGTAACTTGAGAGAAGACAGAGGACTAACTGGATTAGTGACCCGATACAGCAACAATGTGTATGGCTTGGCTTGCCATAAATCCTGCTTAAACACTATCCTCTTGCTTAAAGCTGGACAGTCAGTGACCCTCAGCCCACTTGGCCTGTTATGGAAGCAACCAGAGCAAACCACTTCTGAGTAAACCAAATCCCTGCCTGCTGAAGAGACATGCTTTCACTTGGCAAGGTTGAGAAGGGCAGTGAAGAACATGGCTGTGCTTTAGGTGGAAATTTAATCTGTGCTAGGGATATTACCAACTGTGGAAACATTTGACTTAAAGAGTTATGCGTTTCCATATATTAACATACTTCCCACACTTGCTCACATCTGCCCAAATAAGCTATGAAATAAATATTTTCCACACTGTAAATATAGCACATATTTCTAATGCTCAGCGATACATCACTTAATCAATCCAGAATGGTGTAAGCCAGCTTTTGCAACTAAGCCTTTCATGGTACAGCTCAGCAGGCAAGTGAACAAGTTTAAAAAAAATTTTGCAGACAGTTGACTTACCTTTCAGTTTGCACTTCTCTTGTGCATAGAATTTGTTTCATCAAAAACACCCAACAAACAAGTATCAACAACTTAACAGAGTAACAAATAGTGCACTCCTTTTCTAAAGGAATTCCTGTGACCAAAGCAGCAACTTCTTTATGCTCATCTGCTTTCCCTATATCGGCTGAACGTCTGATGCACAGAATTAGTGACATGGAGTATTAGTATAAAAAGTGACTTGCAAAGCAACTGGCCTCATTTCTTTATGTTGTACTTTGAAGATCTTGATTTACCCCATTAAATAATGCCTTATGTCATCCTAGGAATCCAATCATTGCTATGTGTAGCCGCCTTTACTTTTGACAAATGATTGAGTATCTCAGAGATAATTTGTTTAGTGAATTTTTAACAAATGTATCCTTTCTCCAAAGTGTTTAGTTGAATTTTAATCAAACCCATCAATCTTTGGGTTTTCTTTCTTCTTGTGGGAAGGCCACAAAAATGATCAGAGAGATGGAACACCTCTCCTGTGAGGACAGGCTAAGAGTTGGGCTTGTTCAGCCTGGAGAAGAAAAGGGTCCAGGGAGACCTTATTGCAGCCTTCCAGTACTTAAAGGGGGCTTAGAAGAAAGATGGGGACAGGCTTTTTTTAGCAGGGCCTGTAGTGATAGGACAAGGGGTAATAGTTTTAAACTAAAAGACAGTAGATTTCAACTAGATATAAGGAAGAAATTTTTGACAATGAGGGTGGTAAACCACTGGCACAGTTTGCCCAGAGAGGTGGTGGATGCCCCATCCCTGGAAACATTCAAGGTCAGGTTGGATGGGGCTCTCAGCAATCTGCTCTAGTTGAAGATGTCCCTGCTCACTGCAGGGTGGTTGGACTAGATGACCTTTAAAGGTCCCTTCCAACCCAAAGATTCTATGATTCCATGACTCTTTTTTGATTTTCAGCTTTTTTTTTAACCCGAGAAATACTAAGTGTACCACAGGCATGTTCCCCTAGTTTGAGAAATTAATTGGATATATCCAGAACATTCAGTGAATGAAACCTTTCTCCAAAAGGTTTAGTCAGGCAACATAATAAAATAGGTGCTAATAAATGCTGATTAAAAAAGTTAGTACCAGTATAATTAAAAAACCCTACCCATTCCTACTTTCAGAGCTCTCCTGTATTGCCAAGACTTCACAAGGCAACATGCCTACCAAGGTAGCCAAGTAATGAAATGAAACAAAAAATAATACAGAAAACCTTAAAACCTTTTTACGTGGCAGAAACTTGAATGATACATTTTAAAGAAATAGTGGGGGGGGGGCGGATCCCCAAACCAAAGAACGTCAACCAAATGATACCTACATTAAGACAACCGTAATACGGAACAATTAATTCTGAGGAATTTTCTGGCATTTTCAGCTTTATACAATACTAAATTTAAAGCTAGAAATGTATTTGCTAGAAAATAAACTATTTGTAGAAAGCTGAAGCAACATCTCCCATACTTTGCAAGGTGTAACTGAATAAGAACTACCTGCCCTGTGTTTAAAAAGAAAAATTTAATCACACTTTTCTGAAGACAACTACCACAAAAATTGCTTAAGTTTGAAGTATGTTCAGAATACTGTCTAAAATAAGTACTAGAATATTCACGCAGCTTGTACGGAAGGAAAAGGAAAGACTGAGGTAACTACTGCTTAGAAACTGGTTGAAGACTGTGAAAGGACTGATGGCTGGAGAATTCCTCTGCTTGCTTTGGCTAGTATAACTGAAGGCCAGCAGTAGTCCAGGACTTCTGTAAACTTGACCATAATACGTGTTACCATAATCGCTGTACTATAGCTGTACTATTTCCACAGGAAGCAACAGAACAAACAGTGAGCTCCTTCACTACATTAGGAAATACATTCTTCAAAGTTTGTTTTTTTGTGTTGTTTTTTCTTTTTTTTATTTTATTTTTTTTTTTTTTTTATTTTTTTAACAGACAAATATTAATCTTTGCAAGAATTTATAGGCTGACTATGCTTTCCCAGCCAGGGTTAGTAAGTGTGCCGTTTTACTAAGTTAACACCAATTCACTAGATGTGGCATTCCAGTAGGATTAAGTTCTAATGAACTCTCAAAAAAAACCAAACAAAATTAGGTTTCCTCAGCAGCTAAGTGGTGACAACTATGGAGATATGGCCTAGCATCCATGCTAATCAGAAATTTAAGAGCAGCAAGAAGTGTGTGTTCTGATAGCATTGCTTTTAACATTCGATGAAGCAATGCTACATTTGGGCCACCCATCCTGGTTAGATGGCTCTCAGTGACGGCCAGCACTAGTCCTAGCTGTGGCAGAAGTCCAGTGACCCAGATACAGTGGAGCAGTCATTGGCACTATACAAGAGGTACAAGAGGAGACAACTGAGAATACTTGTAGAAGTCTGAAGGGAAATGAAGCGTTACTCTAAGCAGGAATGAACTACATGTTTTTTCACAGTTTACACTGCAGTACTGCTTCGATGCACTATTATTGAGGGCTGGTTTATTTTATTTATTTATAACTCCTCCCAGTGCAGCACATGATTTGGGGTAGTTTCATCCCTCCACGCAAAAGGGATCTTTTATCAGCATTTTCACCTCGCCAAACACCCCCGTATTTTTGCAGAGTAAGATAGGCAGAAGATTGTGTAGCATGAGGAAAGCTGACCAAAGTGTGGTATTTATTTGCCAAATGCTCTTAAAAGCTTTCTTCTAGGTCAAATCCTCTTAATTGTCTGAGCAATTTCAGATTCCTTGATTCAGGTATTATTTTAGGCTTCAATATTCAAGCTTAATCTAGCTGGAACCTGTCTGCTTCCTCAAATCGCACATCACTGTCTGCTAATCTGATTGCTGCTCACTCTTCTAATTCCTCAGTTTCTCTGTCATAGCGGCTCATAAGGCCTGTGAAATGTTCTCTCTCCCTGCAAAGTGAACCCCTCACTCATTTTTCTGCCTCTGCACCAGTCCCAAGAACAGGTGATTCCTATTCTGGGATCTCCTTCCTCAGCCTCCCCTCGGTACAAATCTGGCAGAAGCTTCCTCCCCTCTTTTTCTACACCCTCCATCATCTTCGTCTTAAAGCACCACTCTGTTTAGGTCACTTCACTGATCTTGTCTCAGTCCTGCTTCCTATGTACACCTGCCTGAACAGTTTTTAATCCACACTAGCACTTTGCCCTGGATTACACAGCTATTTATTTTCCTCAACAGAATCTTAGGAGGGGCATTTTGGAAAGCTTTTTGCAAAGCCAAGTAATTTGTCTCATCCAAGTTGCCTTTATCTTCCATCAACTTCTTCAATAATGCTGATAATTTAAAGAACTACAATTTCCTCACCAAAGCCATGTCATTTTGACTTAAGTTACATTAACCTAATTTTCCCCTTATGCTCTTCATGTATGAAATCTCTGTGGGCTGAACTCCATATTCACTTGCATAAAACCGTACCAGGAAAAATTTAAAAGATAATTGATGGAGTTATCCATGGCTATTGCTGTTCTAATAGGAAAATTCATTCCTCAATTTCATTTCCAACAGCCCAAGTAAAATTAAGTTATATCTAATTCTTAGGCTCTCCCTTGAAGACAGACTTCATTTGCATACCTTTAAGGTTTTCAGGAGCACTTGTTAAAAAAGAACAGGAAGGGATTTTGAAAGTGCTTACTATGTTCCGTTCATACAATAACTGTTTTATCAAGGAATTTACCCGGTACAGGTTTATCATTCTATCTTTCATTATCTCCACTACAGCATTGGAGTGATTTACTACACTTGAATTTTCAATAGTTCTCCCAACTTTCTCCCTAAAACATTAAGATTTGCTAAGGTCACACACTGTTTTCCATTAAAAAATGCCCTTGGAATAATTATTTCCCCTTCATCTGCTGCCATGAAAATAGATGTAAAATAATTCATAGTTTCCCTGCCATCATCTACTTTAGCTATCACTCAAGTCTTGGTGCTTTAGAGCAACTAGCCCTACAGTCACAGATAAGAAGACAACGATCAGCTGATATTTCTGCCTACAGAGCACATAGGAAGGAAAATAAAGCTTTATACTACTGATCTCCTTAACTCATCATGAGTGTCACCTCATTCAAACATTAGCAGGCACATCCCAATGTTTCTTGCTGCTTCAAGCCCCACTGAAAGGAAAAAAAGAAGCAGATTGAGAGAGGCAGAGGGAGAGGACAGAAAACAGCAAAGAAATCATGGTAGAAAAGAGTGAAAACTAAGGCTTATCTTCACAGTTTTCACCAGTATCTGAAGCTGTTGCCCATTGTAGACTTACCACTTTCAGCCAAACATCCTTCATTTCTTTGAAGCTGCTCCTTGGAAAACACTATCAAAGCTACTTCACACTCTCCCTTTACTATCCCACCTCCAAACTCCCCTTTCCTGCCAAATCCATGTACTCACCTCAGTAATGTATAAATGACTCTCACGCTGTGCAATACTGCATGTTCTCTTTGATTCTCCCCTTTCTCTGGTGATGCATATACACAGCACACTGTAGGGATAGAGATTTTTCCTTAACAAGCCTAAAAGCAGGACCGTGAAGGTTCTCAGGAGTCCAGCAGTACAAATGTGTAGTTCAGAGAGAAAAAGAAAGGGTGAAAGGGCCAGCACGCTCGCAAGATTTCTCTGGTGAACTGTATCAGCTCTCTATTGAGAGAATATGCAGCCTCGGTAGCAGTTTAATACACCCTAAAAGTACAGCTTAAATTTGGTTCACAGTTCAGAAAATATTTCCATCTGGTGACCATGTGATGATCACATACAGCTAGCTCCCAATACTACTACCGCTGCTGTGCTGCCATCCCATCTTGATCTGAATGTCTCTTCAGAGGAGACCCAGCTCTTTGGAAAGATACACTTGGGTTTACCGGACAGATTTTATTCTCAGGCCTGCTCCTCTCTCCTGCTCTGGCAATCTGAAAACGTTGAGTTCGAGTGACATGTAAGGACAGATTAGAAGGAACAGTGAAAAGCACATTTAAATAGAAAGAGCTTAATATGACTTATGTGTAATTAACCTACAACATTCATTTTCCGTTCATACTCAGCTCATCAGCCTTTGACTGAAATATTTCTTCTGTTATGCTAAACCTCTACTGGATGTCCATGCTCTAAGTTAAGGAGTATGCACAGCAAGAAGCATCTACTTAAAGGAGCGTCACACTGGTAACACCTTTGAACTAGAATATACATTTTTCAGAATACTGATGTACCGTACATCACAAAAAATATTCCCAAAGGACAACACAGTGGATAAACCAAAATGAAATTCAGCATAAGGAGGCAATTCTATCAGATCTTTCTGGTGACCTTATAAACACAACAAAAAGTGCTATTCATATCACCTAGCCAAGTCAATATTTATTTTCTTACTTTATGCATGGCTTGCAGGAGTGACCTTAATCATAAAAGCAAGGCACTAAAAAGCATGGTTTGGTCCAAAACTTGCTTTGGCAGGCACTATGCAGATTTCCCCAAGTAGCTCTGCCAACATATCTCAAGCCAAACTTGCAATAGTCTGACCTAAAAGGACAAGAGCCCTGTCATAAATGAGACTACAAACATTTCCCCCAGGAGCAGGCTGTGTGCACAGCCTTTTTCCATGTTTGCAAGGGGGAGGGGGAAGGGATTTTCCATGTCTGTATGTGTTTTCCATATATATTTGCCAACAGTTGCTAGATTCTCCCCAGAGCCTACTTTGAACACCAGGATAACTGCTCTACTGTAGACTGTATTTTCTTTATGAACATGGAGGCTTCAGAATAGAAGGCCGGATCTTGGTTTCTGAGTTATTCTGGGCACACCAACAAAATAAATGAACCCTGGTTTAACTTCAGTGTCATTGAGAACAGATCTAACCCCTCCAGTCTGCAGCATCTCCTGGGATTTAGGAGTTGAAATGGAAGGCGAGTAGAAGAACAGGAGAGCAGGCAAAACCACGTTGGATTTGTTTCTTCACATAAAAAAAATTAAGTATTTTACATTATCAATCGCTTGTTTCTAATCATGTCATTTTATTCTTGTGCAAGCACAGTGAATATATGCAGTGCTGAGACAGAGATATGAATTAGGATAAGACAGTAAAACCCCTCTCATTATCCCCCAGTATCCCCGATGAAAATACGCTCTTAAAACCCCCATAGACTAGAAGCAGCTGCACAACGTTGGACTGTCCGCCTCATCAGTGAGAGATGCCCCCGATGTAAGCTGCCAAACTACCAACCCAATCCTTTTTATTTCTTCCTTTGTCATCATAAGGCTAAGTCTAAAAGCTTTCAGCGCATTTCCTCTCAGTTAAACTCAAATTAGTCCCCTCTGCTGGACTCCTACTGGGATGCCTTGGTCTATCCCAGAGCCCTTGCTGAGAAAAGCTCTTTTCAGTCCAGCAAATCACCTCGGTACCTGCTACTCTGACAAGGCCAACGCCATTATTTATTACATAATAAGCTCTCCCCGTTGAGGGTCAATTATTCCATTGACTGGGCATTACAATAATTCTTGGTAATTAAAAGAGGTACTTATGTGAATCTGGACGCATATTGAAAGAAACATTAGTCCTTTTGTTATCTTGGCAAGCCCTTGTTCCTAGCCCAGCCTAAGCAATTAGCATCTTTTGGCAATCCCTGTCAGCTGGGGTTTGGAAAGCCTGAAAAAAGGGTCACTCAGATGCTAATTTAGATACAATTGTGACAGCAGAGTTTAGAAGGAGCTGCTCCAAAGGCGCCATCAGGGTTTAATAAAGCAAACAGCTTGGGTCCCAGTGACCCTGCAGGGGTAATTAAAAAGGCTGCTCTATGTTGCTGTGCCAAATGGGAGAGTGGCATCATGAAGCCCGTCCACAAAACCCATTTCTAAAAGACATCTAATCACCCATTTAATCTGCTCATTAAACAAGTCTCTCATGCGGACTTAACAAGAATTAGCACTTTCTAAAAGGCAAAAATTGACAGAAAGCAGACTGTTCAAATGATTCTAAAGGTCGTGATTCCTACAGATTTCCCCATTATTATTATTATTATAAGCTCATTTAATACTAATGTATAATATTTGGGGATATTGGTGTTTAAGACTATCCTCTTAATGCTGCCTTTACAGGAGCAATACTAACATCTACTTCTCCAAGGTAACATGGGGTACTGACATCAGCTTTAACGACAGTAGGAACCCCAGCCCTACAAACTTTGTGTAAATAACCCCACGCTCAACCCACACCAGATTTTGCTGGCACTTTGTTTCCCAGGATGCATCCCAGTAAGAGAGCTCTTGCACACAACCACAGCCTCAGTCTCCAACACACAAGCAATATCATTTTATCTACCTCTTGTGTTCATACAAAGAATAAAATGAAATACAAACAATAAAATGAAAAAAGTTCCTCCTCTTTCAATCTGGGAACCAAAACTAAAGTTACAGAGGTTGTCGGGCACAGGGTAAAAAGGAAAACATGTACTTTGGCTTGACAATGACCCAGTGCATATCACGGGCAAGCTATTTGCCTCCACGTAGAAAGCAAGATTTTTATTTTTGGAAAGCTATCCTGCTTTCCAAAGCAGGATTGGAGTAACCCTACAACAGCAAAGGAGGAGGAAAACAATAGTGGAAAAGACAAAGGGTAATTTCCAGCTGATTTTTTTTCAGTTTTAATTCAACATTGAAAAAAACAATCTCTCTACAAATTCTGGGAGAAGATGCAGCTGGTAAGTCATCACAGAAGTTAAGCAATTTTATTGTTCCCTAGGTATTTCACATTTCACTATACTGCATTCAAATTCAGCCTTCCAAACACTAGTCCTCTTCAGCCCTCTACTAATGAGAGAATAAAACATCAGGGAGGACAACTTGGCCCCAGGAAAAAAAAAATAAAATCATTAGGCATTGTAGCATGCTCAGCCCAGCTACTAAACTTTTTCTCAGACTCATGAAGATCAATACTAGATCTGAGCTCATCATTGACAAGCTGATGTTCTACTGAAAGCTGTTAATTACAGACTCTAGAGATGGTGCAAGCATACTTTATATGTCTAGATGCAACTGATACACATCTTTCACAAGGCAGACTGCTAAGCTGGAATGACAATCTCAGTTTCGCACAAGCTAAAAAACAGTAGGATCTACTTGGCATGTCCATCTTATTTGGATATGAAAGGCTAAAGTCAATTTGAAGCCCTACGTGCAGGTCATTTGCTAGATCAGTGTTTCTCATTTTGTGGTCTCTGGACTGGTGAACCACGAGACAAGTGCGCAAGTTTTTACCTCTTGCTTAGCACATCACAAACACGATCCTAACTTACGACTTCCACAATGGTGACTGCAGAACAGAGACTGACAAACCACTGTTCATTCTCAGAGAGCCGACTCCACTGAACTGCACAATCGTGAACATGAATTGCTCCCAATTCTCAAGATCACCAAGTTGCTGCAGTCACACCTCTGGCTACTATTATTGACCTGACAACACCCAAGTGTGCTGTCTTTTTCCTTCCCCATTCCTCAGCCCTAAAATATTACAAAGCAGGAAAGGAAAAAAAAAAAAAAGTAATACATACAGAAATATGTTCCTCAGCATCATAAGGTATCAGATAATCTCTGCATCATAAATCAATAGAGCTGTGGAACAAAAAAAGTCTCCAGTTCTGCCTCAGACAGGGGACAGGGGAAGCAACATCCTACCTTGGGAACATTATCTCTGTACAGAAATACTAATGCCACAAGGGGACATATTTTCCTCCCTCCAAGAGGCAGCATACAGTGTGGAACAGGACATGTTAGAAATTCTGAAGGACCAGCCATCACCTATATTAGGTTTGCAGGACTTGCTGCAGTACAGCAGGAAAGATTGTAACCTTGGAAAGGGAACTCTAGTATCTGAATAACTGCACAAGCCTACTGCCTCCCAGGCAATCACCTAAGGAAAAAACAGCACATATTCTACAGAGTATGTCCAAGTTAATTAGGTCGAGGAACAGTGATGATGTAGGTAATGATCTTTATGCACACTCCACCTAGATCTATTAATATCCGATGATCAGAGCATGCTACTTGCCTTAGGTTGTTCCTAAAATAAACCAATGATACCAGGAACAAAGCTCTTAAAGTGAAAAGACCTTTTTGCACCAAAAAACAAAGCTTAAATGGGTAGGGGAGGACAGACTCTCCCACCATGAAACAAAAGCTGAAATGGATGTGGGATGGAGTGCTTGGAAATAAATCAAGAACTGTTGGTTTTCAGAACAAAATGAACATTACTTTAGACTCGAGTTCTTTTTTCTTAACTCAATATGGGGAAGAAGTGGGTGAGGAAGACAACGACAATGTGAGAAGGATGAGAGAACATAAGGAACAGCAGGAGAAGAGAGAGAGGGAAATAAATCATCAAAACATTTATAACCCTAGACTGCCTCACAGGGCAGCAGAACAAAAAAAAATTAGACCATCCATCTACAGCATGTTTGCTTATTATCTCTTGGGAGAGCTACAGATACAATAGTTGACACCATTATATGTATGTGCAGTTAACCTTAACATATACTATTTCTTTGTACCTTTGCAGTCTTAAGCATATACACAAATATCTTCTTGTACTGATAAACCTTGTCCAGTTTCCCTTAGTACTGTATAGAGAGTAATTCCTATATAAAATGATTATACCCCTTTGCATTGAAGTACACTTTGGTACTGACATTTGGAAATAGCTCTGTCTAGCTCCAATAACTAGACTACACACTCCCTCTGTATTCCCTACCTTCAAGTGTATTTCCTAACACACTTGAGAAAGTAATTCAATAGCCGAGCTAACTACAACTACACTTTCAGGTCTATTTAAAACTGCAAAAACAATGTGTTCTTTCTCTTGGGAGAACTACACTACCATTTGGTCAGACAGCAACACATTTTGGACTCACTTCTAAAGTAGCTGCATGCATCGTGAAGATTTATGGTTGGAGAGGGATTGAGACAGAGGTGCAAAACTCCCTGGAAAATCCATCTGTAGATCAACCATCATGGACAAAGTCACAGATGAAGTTTTCTGACCAGTTCTGCTGTGCAGGGAGATGGGAAAATCCATTCAACTACTACTTTTTTTTCTTCTTAAAATTAGTTTTCGTATCACAAATTAACATGTTGCTTTGCTGCAATATATAATACCACCGCTAGTGTTTACCTCTGCTTCTCTACCAGCATGTGTGACAGTCATTCCAGGCATTCCTTCCACAGCTTTTTGTTTTCTTGGGGAACATTTAGAAGTCTTTTGTGTTAGTAAAAAAAAATTCTATTTAAAAAAAAACCCCACAACTGTGGAGGAATCATCTATACAAGAACTTCTGAAAGAATAAATACAGCTGCATAACAAAGAGTAAGAAGATGCCAGAAAAAGCACTAGAAGGTGCCAGTCAAATTTTTCTGATAAGTCTTAAGGCTGAGGTTGTCCTTTGATTCTTTGGAGTTTCATTATTTTATCTAAACTGCATAGTTGTTTCTTTTTTCCCTGCAAAAGTTATTTTAAATAGTGATGGAAAGCCAACATTACACTAGCAGTTATTTGTAGTAATAAACATATAAGCTACTAATATGAGCAAAAGCTGACTTACTAAAAGCATACTTCAGAAAAGCTGCATTAGTTACGCTTAATGCTCTTGAATGGAATGGAGAGAATGAAGACAATTTAGGAAGAAAGGCGTACAGGTCAATTTATCCTCAACAATGAATATTCATTTATTTCTGGTCACTGGGTAAATCTGCTTTTCTAATTCCTTTATTTAACTGTCGGAGGTTATAAAGATATTAAACAAAGATCATAATCTATAATCAGGCACATAGTTAAAACGTAAAAGCAGCAGGGATATGACAAGTTTAAAAACCTATGCTCTCAATGTTTATCTCTCTCTGGTTAAACAACAGTGTCAACTGGAATTCAAAATGTTTTCTTTATTTAGATCTTGTAGGCTGAACAATAAGCCCTGACAGCTCCGTCCCAGCCCTCTCGAGGCCTGTACCAAACGAAGCCTAAACTCACCATTCAGCAACTGCACCGGCCATGGGATGTCTGGAATTTGTTGTGTGCACTCATCCTTAAAATGGAACAGCTGTCGTGAAAGGCTGTTACAAGACACCTAAAGGGGCAAAAGGCTCCAGTGACACCCTTATCTACAACCTGATATGAACAGCATTTGCTGCTACCCTGCTCCCATCTCTAGGTGTAAAATTACATGATATACAGGTCCAGAGTGCTCTGCTCAGTAAAGTGGAAACCTGTATGGCCTCTGTTCTTTTTCATGCCATTAATTGTGCATAGGATTAAGTCACCTATAAAATGCACTTTTTTAGTCTATCACGTCTGTACGCCCCTTTTAAAAACATGCATTTTAGAAATCTACCTTTCCACCTCCCTCTCCCCTCATGCTTTAGTTAAAAGCAGCAAGACAGTCTTTGGGCCATGCTGTGCTTCCTTTACTCTCTGGCTATACGGTATGGAAGCCTGTAGACTAGTTGCACAAGGGGCTCAACCAGGATTTGGCCGTTAAGGATCAGAAAGCAATAGCAATATAGCAAAAATAGCTCTCAGGGGAAATATATCTTATTACTGCCAGAAAGAATATTTCTGGAAAAGAAGCATTTATGTAATTCTTATTAGCTAAATAAAGGAGTGGAAATAACCTGAAGCATAAAGACCCAAGGGTCTGAGCTCCCATCAGAGTCAGTGGCAGATTTCCCACTGATTTCACTGGGTATGCAATCAAGACCAAATGTGGAATTCAAAGAGGAAACGATCAGAGGAGAGACTCTCATTCACAAATGCGTTCTACATCTGCAAAGTTTGTACCTGTGATTGAATTATTTTCATAAATCAGACTAGTGTCCACCTACCATATAACTGTGATGAGTTCCAGTTCTGGTGGTAAAGTCCTAAGAACTACTTCTATTTAAAAAAAGGAAAAAAAAGACAGCTTCATTTTTACAGATGCACAGCACTGGGCAAAGCCCAGTGTCATCAGAAGTTGCACTTTTTCATGGACATCCCCTGCCCCAGCCTATGCTCTCTCCTGTGCTCACTCAGTTGACCCAGAGACTTGCCAGGCTCTGCAACCAACCTCTTCCTTACACCAAAGGCAGGTACTATTTCTTGCTAAAGTTTCTTTGATACATCAAATCCTCTCTAAACTCTATATTGCAGAGATTAAACAAGTCTGTAACCAGACAGGAAATGCTTGCCTCTAAACACTTTTATGCTTACATAAACATCGTTATAATTGCAACAGATCATCAGCCCCACTTCTGCCAAATCTCAATACCGGCTTGTAGATGCTTCTTTTAGCCAAATAACAAGTTGTAGTTTGGTTATGTGGATGAAATCCCATTCACTACTTCTCACACCTACCTTTGGGATTTTGGTTGGCCAGATTTCCTTCCGCTGCCCTTCCTATGAGCTATGATTCTCAGCAGTACACAATCCCACCCTCTATCGATGTTCTGGCCCCCCGTTTATATCCTAAGACATGCTCTCTAGTGGGACACTATGGGTTACCAGCCCTGCTTTCCGAAGCTCACAAATAACCTACTGTTTCAAATGCAGGAAGAAACTGGAGTCCCAGAACAAACTTAGTATCTAAGGGAGCGAGGAAGAAAGCAGCAGCAAGGGAAGGTGAGACTACTGCACAAATACAGAGTAAAACACATCCAGGCAAACATAACCATAGTATTTGCTGCAACAGGGTTGAGGATGAAGTGATCCTAATTTGGATGCATCAAGACAGAGATGTGTGCAAGCCACAGACAGTATCGAGCTCTGCTCCAGAGCTTGGCTTTATTCTCCACCTCAAGATGATCTACCTATAGGCAAAACAGACCATCCCAACACAAAAATCCCTCTCGGACAGTTCTTCTCAGGAACCATTACTCTTGCCTCCATTCTGAGGCAGGTAGATCATCTCAGAGTGACGGGGGAATGAATCAAAACCACTTTTTCATCAACTACTACAGTACATATAGGTCACCTACCATCCAATCAGACACTGCCTGCTTTGGGCTCATCTGGAAACAGATGGCTCTATTTCTAAGATGGCTGAGCCAACTGTGTCTTCCTTCCCCATCACAGACCACTGAAGTAGTATATTAAGTACTCATTCAGTATTAAGAAACACATTTTAGATGTCCAAAACAAACAGTTTTCCATCTTCAGTTCACCATATTAAAAATATCTTGGAGTAGGTTCCTTCTTACAGATTTGTCCATTGTGTATTTGGTTCACACTTTCAGCTCTTGTTCCTTAATGCCCACGATGCTACCTGAACTTCCAATTCTTTTGGGCAAAGTGTTGTACTTGGAAATCATGCTAAAAACTGTAATAGTGAAGAGCAGCTCTTTGAACCTTTCTGTTTGTCCCACAACACACTTGAGTGTGAATCATCTCTTTTAGTCCCTACTGTCAAGCTTTGATCGCCTTGGGTATTTCTGCTGCTTCCATTGCTGTTCTAAGCCCTCTTCTAGCTTCACTGTATTTCAGTTACCCTGTCACCTTAAGAAAATGGTATCCAGACACTTCAGCCTCTCATTTTGAGAGGTCTCCTGGAGCTGTTTTCATGGTTCAGAATTGCTAAGTCAAAGGTTCAAAATAGGGGAGAGAAAAAAAAAAGCCACCACAAAACCCCCAGACCCAACTGCTGGGGCAACTAGAGCCCTTCATTAACAAAAATGGATGACTGTGCCCCCAGCTTTTCCTTCAGCCCTACCAGACTGAAATCCCTACTGAAATAAAGCCCTGGAGGCAAATCCTGTGAGCTCACTACTCTTGAATTTTTTTTTTGTTTTGTTTTGTTGATGTCATCTGACTGAAAACTGTCCCACAGAACCCCATAGCCAGTCTCATCATTTCCTGTGATCCAGCAACACGTTGTACAATCACGATACTCCTCTTTGGATTTTTACTGCATTTTCATCTTTCTCATTCTTAGTATTAAACCCCCCTCTTGCTTTCTCACGCACAGCTATACTGGGATTATACTTCCAGCTACATAGTTGTAAGGTAAGCCTCAATTTTGTGTCTGGTCAGTGAACTTCATGACTGTTCTGTTTAATACATACTTGATGGTTTTTGTGGATGCCACTAGACTCATTGTTTTACATCTGTTTGCATTAAAGTGCATTTTCCACTGAATGACTGAGACACTTAAAAGATCTCAAATCCTTCTGAATAGGGTTGCATAAACTCTGAAGCATTTGCTATTCCCTTCCTTCAACTTCAGTATCATCAGCTAACATTTAATATGATCTTACATCTGATACTCTCATTCAAATTTTTTATATATGTGTTATTAAAAAGATCAGTCCCCTGGAGTATGCCACTAGTAACCCATTTCCAGCTAGAGAAATTATCATTTGCAGACACTGTATGTAACCTGTTTTGAGACATTTTTCAAGCCAACAGGCTATTTTTGCTCCTCAGACCGTGACACTGTGGTTTAACCAGTAAGCTCCTTCATAAACCTTATCATTTGTTAAAGTGTCATTAATTCACACAGTTTCAATTTTCACAGCATTTTCTTCTTCATAACATGGAAAAATAGAACATTACCATGATGCATCTGGAAAGCCAGAATTCAGAGTACAGAATATGTGCTTATTTCTCAAGATTACGGATTTTTTGTTTATAACATTTTTTCTTCTGACAAACAATAGCAAAAATACCAATAAGCTATTCAAGGAAATTGGAAATGTGCAGACATTAGTGTTAAATGTAGGTCTCCAGCCCTTTTTGCTCTATTTGTCCTGAGTTAGGGTCTTATTAATTTTTCCTTAAAATCATAAGCATTCCTGTATCTGACAGCTGGCAAGTAGGAAGGGAAATGGTTTTAAAGATCAAATTAAGCAAACTTGATTGAATAATTCAGATTTGCCATGGGACTCAATTACTTCTATTAGAAACCCTTATTTTTCACAGGAATAAGAGGTTATTTTCTTTGGCATCTCAATAATTATTTCTTTTACTTTTAGAAATGTTGAAGTAGTTGTTTCCTGAGGTTTTACCTGTTAATCTCTTTCCTGTTTTTCCTGAGGTTTTACTTGTTAACTCTAGCCAGAAACAATGACAGACACTCCAAGAACAAGTATATAGTACAACAGAGAAGACATGTTTTCCTCTTTGCTATCAAAAGCACAATATAAATAGATTTGCAAACTAAAAACACTACAGTATTTAAGTGAACCTGTCAAAAATTTGGATGGGTTCTCTTACAATACAGATATTTCTCCCACTTACTGTAAGTGCATTTATGGATACAATTAGCTCTGCTACAGAGCGCTTACACAACCATATGCGACGCCCATGTGTCAACAAGCTGGATGTCACCACTGTCCCCATGTCTCTCTGGAGCAGAAGATCAAGGTTAACAGCAATGATGTCAATAAACCGAGGTGAGACAGCATTACACTTAACCACACAAACCCTGGGGCCACTGTAGCACAGAACCACCCCCAGATGATGGGTGCACTCATCCACCACTGTACCGCTGAGGACCTGCTGAGCCCTGCACAAAGGGATGAAATTCCTCAATCCCAGGCAGTCTGCAGGACCAAGTCCTTCAAGCACTGGGACTACGCTGCCTTTTTCAGCTGCAACTCCAGATACAGTAGCCCAGGAAAAGAAAGATAAAACCTGTATTGTTGACATCCAAAGCCTCATGCTGATGGAGGACATGCAGTTAGAGAGGACATCAACTGAAGGGCCTTGTGAATAACTGAAAACTTGTTACAAACCACAATCAACACTACACAATGTGCAAGCTATTTGGAAGAAAATTCCCTGTATCAAAGTCCACTGTAGGCCAACTGTATTAGACTTGATAGTTAATTTCCCAGGTTAAAACAAACAAACAAAAAAACCCCCACAACCCCCACCCCAAAACACACCCAAAAAATCTTTTATTTAAAGCCACCCTTGAGGGAAGGTTCAGGAAACTTTTTGTGCAGAAGCTTACTTGCGATGGCAGAGATCCTTGGCTATCGCCTGTTTTCCTCACCCCACCTCTGATCTTGTTCTATTCCGCTCCTCTTCCAGGGCAAGATGTCAGCTAGATGACATGGAGTCTCTAGGAAGTTACGTAAAGCATAAAGTACAGAGCTGAAAGGGTTACCGACTTTGCACTTGATAGGTCTGCGGCCTTTCACAATAAGCCAGCTAAATCCTTTCATTCTCAGTTCTTTGCATTTATACAGAGGATTCTTTTTTAAAACAAGAATCTTTAGATGACATTGTATCTTGCCTGCAAAAGCACCAGGCAGATATAAGGCCCTTAGAGTTTTAATTTTTGAAGCAGAAACATTGTCACTTTTTAAGCACATTTGAAAATATTCCCAGATTTTGCAAAGAATGACAAAACTAAGCATAGGATGCTTTTTCCAAAAAAAGGTTCAAAATTAAGTAGACCATCTTATAGTTAAATATAGCTCAAAAAAGACAGCTGCAGCTAGAGCAAAGCCTCTTGAAGAAACAGTGCCATTAAATCACTACATCTATCAATTGTCAATGAAAACCTTACATGAAAAATGGAACAGCAAAATCAGATTCAAGATCAAGATAAATACCAGTAACTAACAAAAAGACATACTGCTCTGTACAGGAGTGGTGCAGAAGGCATTTTTCTCAAACTCTCTCTGGAGTTGCTACTGGAGTGAGATCCTACTTACTGTGATTCTGCAAATGCTCCAGAGATCTGGTTGCAAGTATTATATGCTCCTGTGTACTGTACTGCTGTTATAAGTATTGAGAAAGAAGTGCTTCCCCAACTTGGGGCTCTATTAGCAGATTCAGGAACTAAATTCTGTTACACCACTCTTGCTCTGCAATATACAGGAAAGAACACCTCTACTTGAGGAGTAACTGAACTAAGTGAAATATATGGAAGGGGACAGGTAGAATTACTCCGTCAAACTGAAAATACAGTATCACTCTTAAAGACACCCTATGTCTTTCAAGAGTACCCCCTATTTAAAGGTAATGACTGTGTCTAAGCTATACAGGAAGAACAGGCTCAGCAATTTGTGTAGGTTTGTTAAATTTGATGACCTGCTTGTTCTCCTTCTGCACCGCAGGCTGCTGACCTGTTTTAAGCTTCTCCTCTGGATCATGCTGGAACTCACAGATTTCATGCACCTCCCAGGAGTTTGGGCTGCAATACATTCAGCTGAATCCAGAGTCCATGCAATAGCGAGAGCTCATGCTCACGTAGTGACTGTCCCTCTTTGAAGGGCTGTTAGCTTGGCCTAACTTTCCACCAACATATTTATCTGTAAACAATATGAAGATTGACAGGAGGACCAGGACACAAGAGGCCAAGAACCTCTCCAAGCACATACACTCAATGCAATTGTGCTTCTAAACCCACCAAAAGTATCAATAAAAGGATCTGGAATGTGCAGAAATCAGGTATTTGTCTCCTTGGCAAACCCTGGTCTAAAAAAGATGACAAAAACAGTAACAAGAAGGCATGCTGAGGTCAGCAGCATATCATAGTAGGGGAGGAAAGACAATTCATTTTCAGTACTGTTCTTCTGGAAGACTCTCATACCATTCTGCTATAACAAAGTGACTCTTCAACTACTCTACCATCATAGCTCCAAATCGTAAGAGCAGAGTTTTGTGCTAAACAAGTAACAGAAGTGGTTTTTTTAGCCTCCATGTTAAGAATAAGGATTAGGTTATCATGCCTTGTTCTGTCTGACTCTTCCTAAACTTTGGAATATATTGGCTAAATTAAAAGAAATTTGGCAGAAGATGCTGTCCCAGTAATAGTTTTAAGTTCACTCAAATTTCACTGAGCTAAGGTGACAGATTGAGATGTTCCAAGTGCCCCTTGAAGTGCCCTGAGAAGGGAAAAGCTGCAGGGTAGGTTCATGTGTTAGACAAATAACCCACAGGGGATTGACCCAGGTACAAACCAGGGGTTTGACCACCATGGGAAATTGTATTGCACAAAATGGCTGGCTCTCATTTGGTCTCTGATAAAGCTCCTGTTCAACCGAAGTAATAGCTCCAGTAACCTTTGTATGTGAACAGTCTATTGCCTTTCTACCTTTGGCCAACAACTGGCATGTGCTGGGTGTTTTCTCCTCCTGCTCTGACTTGCTGCCTTTACAAAACCAGTGCTACTGGGAGCTTCTGCTGGTCTTTGCAAAATTATGATTTGGGCTTTAGGAAAGGCTTCTTACATTCTCCCAGCTCCATTATCTGCTCATTCAAGATGAGGGATGATGTTCCCCATGGTAAATTCAAGAAAAATGTTTAAAAATTTAATTAAAAAAAAAGGAAGAGGAGTCCCATTCCATAAATAAATTGCTTCAGGACATGATTATTTCAAAACACCTGACATATTGTGTACAATAGCATATACCTTGGCTATCAGAGTTTCCTCTGACTCCCAAAATACCCGTTTGAAAATAGAATCTTTGTAGAGCAGATTATTTGTCTTAAAAACATTTAAGAATTGGCAACATGGTGAGAACATGCACTAGCCTTTTATTCCTACAAATAAAAGGTCAGATCTCACCTTGGTTTGACTTCACAGGAACCGAGTCCTGATTATTGACACTCCAAGGTACTTCTTTCTGAATTAGAATTGTCCCTGATTCAACATCATTTCAGTTACAGTCAGACTTTCAACTGCCTTGTGCAAATTTACACTGAGCATCTGATCATGAAAAAAGACCAAGGAAAAAACCTAACCAGTCAGAAGAGGTCAAAGATTGAAGAACATGCAGTATTATTTGGGGTCAGGACAGAAGTATAACAACTGAGCAAAAGAGCTTACCTGATGCCTGCATACACTAAAATTGCAACACAGTTTAGAAGGATACACAAAAGTAGAAATCCACATTCATGGCTGTAATTTGTGGAAATGTGTTTCAGCTGGAAAGTTGGAAAGAACTAGCGTGATATTAAAGAAAAAAATCAGTAATGTAATTAGACATTTCTGGACTAGTCACAAAGTCTCATTTCCCCTGAACACAGCAGGGCTTCCCTGTCCGACAAATTTTTAGTGCAGCATTTGGCAAAGACAAGCTTCCACAGCGCAATGCAGGAAGTCATCTTATATAGATGGGCACGCACAAGCACCACAATTTCTTCAGCCAGGCAGGGGCCACCAAATGTCCAACTGTTTATTACATCCATCATGAAAGAAAGGAGTGGTAGATTCTGTGACACACATTCCACACAATATATTCTTTTCCTTCTTACAAAATTATTCTTAATACAAAATTAAGCCCCAGAAAGGTTAGGGAGGACTAGGATGAACTGACGATGCAGCTTCAGAAGCTATAAAACTAAATATAGAATAGTTATGACCTTGGTGGTGAGCAGCAAGAAATAAAAGGATACCAATACTGAAAGATCAGTTATAAAAATAATGAGTCAGTTCAAAGACAAATAAAATTTAAGCAAAGTCTGTGTTCTCATTTCGGACTTTCTCCTGGAGAAGCACTAACAACAATGACAAAGTTTATCACATAAAGTAACCTGCTGTGCTCTGCTGCAGAACTGCTTAGGAGAAGACCTAACAAAAGCCAGGACTCCAAAGTGCCAGAAGGTTAACCTAAACATC
Source organism: Phaethon lepturus (assembly GCF_000687285.1). Classification (NCBI taxonomy): domain Eukaryota; kingdom Metazoa; phylum Chordata; class Aves; order Phaethontiformes; family Phaethontidae; genus Phaethon; species Phaethon lepturus. The sequence goes on from NW_010520424.1 coordinate 28,699, forward strand.
ATACGCTTTGAAGAACTGTCAGCCTTCTCCAACACAAAATGAAGCTTAAGAAACTGGAAACAGAAGCCAGCACACTAACGGGCCTGCCATAGAAGGTGGGAGCAGATGGGAAAGTTTCATCTATGTTGCTAAATCAAGATGCCAGTAAGCTCGAAGTACCATCTTCCACCATTTCAGTTGCTTAAACTCACATCCCAGGTATACTGGCACCGATTAACTCGGGGTGCACCAGCAGGGTATTCCGTACTGACATTACCAGGGAGTGAAATGAAACACAATAGCACCTGATGCAGGACACTAGAGACGTGAAAGCAGGCTTCTATACTAGCACAGAGACAGCAGCACTGATTTTAAACCATCTCACGTGCTGGGTGAATGCAAAGCATTATGACACCAGTATGGGTTAACTAAGCCTACAGTATAGGCTGCTTCTTCATTAGGCACTATGGTAAAGAAGAACTTTTTTCTCTATTTATACAAACAGTTTTTATTCCTAGCATGGCTTGAAGCCACCCTTAAAAGTTTAATTGCCTTATGTGTTAAACAGGTTATCTGCCCAAAGTAACACCAAATAATAGAAAAGGTTGAGAGAGGTACATATATTCAGTGTCTATCGCTAACAACTGTGAAGATATAGGATCCTTGCCTGGAGAACAGAGCAATTTCCTTCATGCCATAGCACACCAGGTAGAGATTTACTCGATTTCCAAAGCATATGAAAGCAGAAGGGGTATACTGCAAATTTTCTCCTGTTCCTATGGCCTCCCGAGTGAAGGCCAGGCTCATGTGCCTGGCCTAGAAACAGCGCAGGAGGAACTTGAGAAGGAATTTGAACTGATGCAGGGTCTGATTAATGGGCTAGAACGAGAATTTTAGCTGCTGAATCCTAGAAAAATTTTAAGTATGATTTGGGAATTAGGGATATCAAAACAGAGGAGTTTTGAGTAATCAAGGAAGGAGACAATTAGCATAGCAAGAGCACCGCTTTTAGCAACAGACACAAGGGCATAAAAAAATGCTTGTTAACTCTAAGATGCATTTGCAAGTCTGAGTTAAAGCGCTGTTTTTCCTCAGGGAATAATACCCTGAATGCCCTTTTAAAATTAATCCATTCTATTCTAGTACTTCAAAAAGAATAGGTGTGGGAAGTTATTTAGAGAGGACAGGGGCAGCCAGGTGCTAGACTGTGTCCTTGCTCCTGACTGACTGTGAGCTGGAACGAGAGAAATACCAGCACAGGGGTACAGGGCAGAGGTCAGCCCATGTAGTGACCCAGGACGGTTCCAGTCAGACCAGCAAGTTGCTTTTGTACCCGTACTGGAAAGGGAACTCTTGTCAGGGCAAGGAGCACTTCAGGAAGCGGCTGGCACCTCAGATGGAGGGCAGGATTAGAGTTTTACAGGAGAGGAGGATGGTGTGAGTGCCAGATCCACCTTCCACAGCTCTGTTGAAGGCCCCTCAACTCACTAGCAGTTCCCAACATAAACTTTGTGCCACACTGGAATTAAAGGATTCAGCATGAAGAAAACAATCTGTTATTGACTCTTCTTGGTAAAGTGATATTGATCTAGTTGATTTTACAGTCTGATCTCTAATATAAACTGTGGGGCAGTTTCAGTAAAACTATTAGGGCATGCCTAAAAGTACAAATGTGTTCTTAAACCCTTTGCTCTGCACTAGTGCTTCCCACATTACACTGTGCTGCACTAAGAGGTGGACCATGATCCCCATGGAAGTTCAAGTGGGGCCTGCAAGCTTAAATAACGGGCTGGCCTCTGTCTTATACTTCTTAGACCAGCTACTGTAATTCAAGCGTGCTGGGAAATGGCAACCTGTTTCCTGATCTCTTCTGAGCAAAGAATGCAGGCACTGAAAGATTCAGATAGTCACTGGGATGGACAGAGGGAAAGTGAGAGGTGGAGAAAGGAAAAATCAAGTTGGGGGAGAAGTGATTTTTCAAAAAGAAAGTGTAAACCCTTCAGGTGTTCACAATCTCTCAGCATAGTATGATTGCAAGAAGACCAACAACTGCACGAACGTCATATTCTGCATCTACCCCTATTGTGCTAAGTTAGCATGCTGTCTGTGAACGGCGTAAGTCCAGATGTCTGCTCAGTACAAGCCAAAGGCAGATCCAGTGACATGGTATTAAAGGGATTAACTTCCTCCCCCGCCCTCCCCAAAAAAAAGCAAAATGCTTAGTCAGAGCAGAAGTCTCTCCTCCAAAGTTATTTATTGTCTTCTGCACTGGAACCTTATTCATTGTAAAATCCAGTGTTTGCTCTCCTCTATCCTTCCTCTACTCTTGTTCATCCTGTGGTTTGTAACAGTATGGAAAACTTTTGGGGCATTCCTAAGTGATTACAGATGTGTAAGGATGCACACTACAGGTCACTTCATCAAGACGATGACATAACCCTGCATGCCAGTTTCAAAAGTAGCTCATTTAATACTGAACTCTGAGACATGATTGTCCCAGACTCACTGTGTGCCTGTTGAGAGTGATGGGATTATAACAGCAGCTGGCAGTGCTCTGTTCCAAGAAAGCTCACAGCGTTATTCAGTTTTGAGTTCCCTCTTCCTCTGTGGAGCCATTTGATCCTTAATCTCTTCTATGGATTCTTAACCCTTTTGATGTACTTCTCCCCTCAAAGTTTTACACACATATCTTTATGCCGAAATATGGTGAAGACCATTAGTAAGATATCACAGTTGCACATCTATTTTGAACAGTACTTAGAAGTACTTGTCAACCACACATTTGCATGAAGAACTGTCTAACATGTATTTTACAAAATTAAGTACAGGGAAATAATATTTTAAAATCCATTGCACGACTCTTCCTCCATCAGACTGTGTAAGTGGAAAATGTTAGCACAATGCTGCAGGGTACCTATGACAATGGACTACTAATACAACTAGTTCCCCATACTGCAGTAGTATCTGCCCTGTGCTTTCCACACACAACAAACCACCGCTACTGCTTAAGAAGTCTCAAAGTCAATAGCTGTTAGGAGACTTCTGCTCTGTCCACTACTCTGTCGCTATTCTGCTGGGACACTCTGGTCAGGACCTACTTCACTTTCTCTCAGCAGTGTTGTGTATAATTAAGTGACAACTACAATTTGCTGTGTATGATCAGGTTTCTTTCCCATATGAACTGAGATGGCAAAACACTGACATGATAGCTTGGGACAAGAGGTGGCTTATACAAGGAAGATACTAGCATTGTCAAAAAAACAGACAAAAAAGCCAGTGGCTTGATAATTAGTCAAGAAGGTGCCAGGCTGTGATAACGAGAGGATGGAACTGGACTGAAGACATTCCTGGCTGAAGGATGTGGGGGAGTATTTTATGAGGCAGATAGGAAAACCAGTGTGATTTGCTATGTGTCAGAGGAAACCAATAGCTTATTGAATAAAAGAAGGCAAATGGATGCAAAAGAGTTTGAGATGCAGCAAATGATGTGGTTTTTGGGGGGTCAGGACTGCTGGAAGATGCAGAAGAGAACAATGCTGCTGATGGCAGAAAGTAAGATAGAGTGGCTACATCAGAACTTGATTTCTCGTTCCCTTTAAGATCTTGCATAAAGTAGAAGGGAATACATGGAAATCAACACTGACAAATGGCTAGACAACAGATGGATGGGAAAGTAACTGGGAACTGAAGCAGTAGTTCAAGACTGGGAAATGACACAGTCAGGGAAAAAAACAACCTTGAACTAGCATTGGTGAAGTTCTACATAAAAAGTATTATATATCTGAAATACAGTATTTCAATACTGTCGTTAAAATGTTTCATACATATTTATTAAATAGAAATGTTATTCATCACAAGGGTTTCTGTTTAACCACCTGATCATTGGTATATAACCCCTTGTAATTCCCATCCCCCCCCGTTCTCGTCTATTTACTCAGTTCGCACTATCAGAAAATCCAATAAATCTTTATTGACTTAGACTTGTATATGAATACATCTCTTCTCCAAGGAACACATTTTAATAATTTAGATGGCAGCTCTGTACTGTATCATTTCTCTGATTTCAGGGGATGATGCAGTGGGCTAGAAAGCTACTTTAGATGGGCTTAAAATTACCACATTTCCACGATTATGATATGTTCTAGTATTCAGTTTGGCATATCTGGTGTGTATGAATAGTTACTGTATCCCCCTCCGCCCAAGATTTCAAGGAATATATCATCTTGCACACAACATAGCAAGTGGCACTATCAAATATGACACATGTACTCAAGTCATGAAAGAAATTACACAGCACTGCAAGCTATTGTTTGAAGGCAAATATGCAATTATAGTAGCAGTCGTATTGTAAAGCACACATACGACAACAGAATTAAAGTCACATTAAAACCCACCCGAGCCTTACAGGGACACCTCTCAAGCCCACAGCAAGATTCTACAGGAAAGCTGACAGCCATTGTGTTCTTTTCACCATAAGAATTCAATCGAAGATTTAGATTACCACAGAGGGGGAAATCCCCAGCTTTCCAGTGAGAGGCAGAGAAAGGTCACAACCTATTAGTCTATAAAATTATAGCAATAATTACTTTAACATACTAACATTTCCATCCTTGCAGCCTTCCAGCCTCAGGCTCCAACAGCAAAAGCATCCACCTGGCAGATATGAAAACTACTCTTAATTGAATTAATTTCATTAAAACGATCCCTATCAAGTGTTTTAAAACAGCGTATCTGATAACACTACGTGGTAGAAAGCATATATTGGCCTATGTGTAAGATGAGAATCTAGGAATCTCTTCCTTCTCCTTTGCTATAAACTTCAGCTTCTTGCTTTATGACCTTAAGACAGATTTCAAATCCATCACTGGCTTGAGGCTAAAAAAAAAAAAAAAAAAAATCACTTATTTTGACATGCTAGCCAGTATAGACTGGAAGGAAGAAGTTTCACATTTGGGGAAAAAAAACCCCAACAAACCTGTGCAGAGGAAACCTCTTTGAGTGTCTGATTTAATAAATAAAAATCCCCAAAACAGGCAGACCCTAGGAGGCCGACTGGGCTTTGGAATGTTAAATCCTAACAGCAGAGTGCAGGTATGGCAAGGAAGGGCTCTGCAAGTCGCTGTGATGACCACGGCACAGCCATGCAGCCACATTTTAGACTATCAAATTGATTTTTCAGCTTAAGACAGCACTAGCTGCTTTTTATGCTTCATAGCTGCGTTCTGGCACAGATGTCTAAAACTTTCCAAGCTGTCTAACAGATGACACAAATGGCCAGCAGTAGCTACGCAGGGAGAAAGGGCTCCAGCTCAGTAATGTATTCTGCTGTGACAAATTCCCTTTCGGTGGGGCTGTGACTCCCATCCCAGCTGAGTCCCTTCAGAAGAAAAAGGAAAATGGAAGGAATCAAATATAAAGCAAAGAACTGTCTGAAATTGAAATGACTCTTCAGGGTCTTCCCTGCAGTGTTGGCACTCAAAGCTGTACCTGGGCTCCAGTCAGTCTTCAGCCATGGCAACGCCAATTAATTGAGGGCACTTGGAGAAAACGCCCTTCAGGCCCCTGCTGTGACTTCTGGACGCCTCACAAAATTTCTCCCTCAAGCCCTTCCTACCTTTTTGAAGCCCTACTGGAACACGCACCACCCAGCCCGGGCCACGGGGACGGGGCCTTCCGTGAGGTGGCTCACGGAGCGGGTGCAGGGGGCCCGCGAGCAGCAAGCAGGGCTGCGGCTGCCGGCCCCACGCGGCTCAGGGGCCCTGCAAGGAGCCAGCCAAAGGGAACGGTAGTCCAACCCGAAGCTGCAAAAAGCTGCTCCTCGGCGGCCTCTGAGCAGCCAGGGAGGAAACGGCGTAAATCCAAGACATGTGAGAAACAAACAGAAAACCTTACCTACAACAAGATGCATGTGTATTAACAGAAGTGACGTTTTGGAGCACTGCAGGCTCGGAGCATACACAGAAAGCGGGCGGTGTGGGCCGCAGCCATTGCGAACTGCAGCGAGCGCGGCTGCACCCAGGTGCACCTACGCAGGGATACGATGCCAGGGCGCGGTACGTATCTGGGCAGCAACGGGTAGGAAGCTGGAGGGAAGCAGCCAGGCCAGCGAGCATGTGCTGCGTGCAGATTTTAAACACTGGATGCCTCTCTGCATGTCACCAGGGAAGCCCACAAGCGAAGAACACAAATCGCCACTGATTTTACTCCAGCCAAAGCTAACAGCAAGCAGAGACTTCCAGGGGACTTGCACACGTGTGTTCAGGCTCACTGTACTCAGAGGAAAGAGGGTTTCTCATGCTGCTCTTGACAGGAGCAAACGAGTAAAATTCAAGTTTCCCAAGAAGGGCAAAGCCAGCCAGAAGCTACTGACCCAGAGGCAACTATTGAAACACAGCAGGTGTGAGCAGATCTTGCCGCTCTTCTATTGCTAAATCTCACATTAGATGATGTTTGAAGCTAGCAGTGTCGAAGGTGAGCTGGGCTGAAAGGGGCAAAACCAACACTGGATGTAAACAATAGCTTAAGAAAAAGAAAGCATAAAATAACATGCGAGACGTCTCAGCAGTTTGCCCTGAGTTTTGACCACCACTGCTCAGGCAGATACCTTCCCTACCAAAAGAAACAGATTTATGACAAGCTTGTAATTAAACTGTCTGAAGGACCAGTAAACTTCTGCATGCTGTTGTTTTTATGCCACTTCCAACAAAATTAATGCTGGTGTTACGCGTGACTGGGTCTACCCTCGCTTGACTGCTGGGCTGCCTTTTCCCAGTTCCCTGTTTTTATGACCTACATTTCCAAACGTCCGTCAGTGCTCCAAATTCAACAGCACAAAATCTTGGGTCTGTTCATGTATTCTCTCCCAGAGCAGTAAGAAAAACTTACGATGTGTCAGTCCATGTATTTAACGCAGCTCTGCTTCTGCTACTGAGACACAGCTATTTAACAAAATAGCAGCCAGTTCAGAATTCAAACAATTAACCTGCTCATTTGTGAAACTCCAAGTGCCTCCTGGTTTATCATCAGCCATACACAGGTGCCTGTACTACATCCAACAGAAAAAGACGGTAGTAAAGTCAGAGTACACACATACTTCAAAGTGCTATTTAGGAAACCTACTTTGAAATTTGGAATTGCTATTGAGAAACTTTAGTACCATTTAAAAGTTACAATTAAATACATACACACCTTTGTATGCAATTTGTGAATTTATCTGATATGCAAAGCAAATAAGGTACTCCAAAACCCAACGAACATCCAAATAAGCAGCATTATTATTGCTGCTAATGACGAGTTCTTCCATTTGCAGCTTTTGACCTTACTAGATCTCATTTTCACACAGGCTCACTTGCCAGCACACTTTAAAGAAATTTTCAGATACGCAAATATTTGAAGACAGTGGAATTGAGATAAAAACAGAACCTAAGCCAAAGGTGGTTTTCATTTGAGGGAAAAAACACCCTTGCTCTTTCATATATAGTTACCTCAAATACTGTTATTAAAGTGTTCATCTGGCTGCCTTTAAAACTCAAACTGCCTTAGCTCTAGGTGACATTGTTATTTAAAATTCTAGATTAAAGCCAGCAAAATCAAGAATTCTTCTTTGGTCAGGGACTGTTCACTTTGTTTTTATTTAATTTTTTTAATGCAACACTGATACATCAAGCTCAGATTCAAATCAGTTTCAGACAAATAGCAACTGCTACTACTAAAAAACCACAACTGAAAAATCCCTGATCTGAGAATCCATCCGTCACTTGTTAACCGTTACAGAACTGCCCCTCTCCCATCCTCAGCTGTGCAGCATCCACTGGGATATCTGTTCTCTGAATATTTGGGTGGGGGAGCACAGGGCAAATTCTAGGACCAGGTGAAGTGATAAGAATGCTCTTATAGGCACCTATGGGGATTCAGTATCAGGAAGAGAACCAAAGACTAAACTCCTTGGGACACCAGCCAATTTATTTCATGTGGCCAGTATACCTACCTTTCTGTACATATAGGCAACTGCTTGTGAAACTTGCACTACCTATAGGCAACTGCTTGTGAAAACTCAGACTCAGGTTGCTCTGAAGACACCGAATGGAACAGCTACAATTCTTGTGCTCCATTCTGAGGCTGGACATTTGGAACGTGAATAATGCCATTAACCCAGGAGAATTAGGTAAGCTCCATGGTTTTTCGATGACTTAGATTTTGTCTGCACTAATTTTACCTCCAAATCTGCATGTCTGAAACTCCACACTCTTCAAGTCTCCTTAAAGTGATTACGTCTTCTCAGTAAATCTTGGATTGTTCTTTCTCCCGGCTGCAGAGCTGTCTGCCTGCAATTTCTCAAAAGAGCGCCAGGATTTCATGTCCATTGGCCCCTGCATTCC
>NW_010520424.1:37086-63472 GCF_000687285.1 Phaethon lepturus
ATGAGAGCTGCTGCAGCTGCCAGGGTTTATTTACACACATTCCTGCCTCAAATTGAATTAATGAGCATAATTTAACTCAGGCAATGTCCTCCACAGCTCTTGTTTCTCTTTGGCCCTCTCAACATTTCTTTCTCTCACACAACCCCTCTTGTAGTCTGTCTTAAAGCAGTATCTAAAGTGATTCCCATGTAAAAAAGTAACTGCAAACGCACTGTATCTCCCATTCGAGCTGATATACTTGTACGTATCTGTTTACAGCCTACTTTATGGAAAGCCCAGGATCCCCTTACTAAGTATCCAGGTTAACTTGAACTTATTTGCTCTGTTCAATCCAAGTTTGTCAGTCTAGCAGCAAGCTTCCACAGTTTAATCGCTTACGAAAGACCCAACCTTGGAAAGAGCTCTGATGCAACAGGCGAGAGCAGCTGATGCTACGAACATACCTACAAGTCCTTAACATTCACACACTATATTTAGTAAATCTTTTCTACTGCACAGGTCTCCAGACCATTAATGCCTTTAGAAATCTGAAATTCTGCACCCACAGCACAAGGGATCTCAATATTAACAAGCCCTATGGGCGCTGTACAGACATGTCACATACAGGAAGCTCCTGTTATGCCACTAACCAGACTGATGCAGCGTTTCCCACATGTCCAAGAGCACAAAAATATTTCTCCAAATATTCACCCCCATGTGCCTAACAAAGCCCATTCTCCCCTCTATTATTGCCCTGTACAGTGCATATCTCACACAGTGTATATAACATGAGGCTTGGAAGCCTTAGAGCAAAAGCCATATACTTCTACTAGAAGAGTGTGGGAGAAAAAGAATTAAACCTTTAATGATAAATCCATTTGCTACATCAGCTCTTCACCAGCATCATGGACAAGAACATTTCAGCAATGCTTTAAATCCCTATATCTACAGGAAAAAACAGATTGCTTGGCACACAGCAGTTTGGCTTTCTGGGAAGAGTATTCTCTTGTGAAGTTCCCACAACACTGTATCCATCCCATTAGGCTGATTCATGGAGAGGATCTTCCTTCCCCTAAACAAGATCCTGAAGAATATTTCAACAAGAAATCAATGTATTCCAGGACTTGTGGTTCAAAGCACAACAAATTCCATGGACCTGAGTTTGCAACCCCTACAAATAGAAACTATTGAAGTAGTTCCAATAAAATCAGTAGGACTGATTGTGAGAGACACAGCTACTCACCACGATCACGCAGAAGAAGGATGGGAGGAGTTCAAAGGATCATCCCAGGATGAGCCTCTCCTGAAAAACTTATTCCTGCCGGAGAATATAAGACTGATTGAGGCACATGTCAATTCTCTTCTGCATATACAACATCAGAAGCCAATACACACAAAACCGCTTGGCACCCTGCTGCAGAAAGCAGCTTCAAGTGTAAAGGCAGCACACAGCTGGGGCAAGTGGCATATGCATCTTTGAATGTCCAAAATTAAAATTTTTAACTCTTGAGCAGAAGCCTGCTTTAGCTGCAACTGGTACAGGCTGGTTTTAAATTTTAGTAACATTTGGACTAAACAGAAGCGTCATGTCCTGAATCCTCTGACTAGTAGACAGGTGTGAGACATCACCCCCAATTACAAGGCTGACCACGAGTTGTCCTTCTGCATATAGACTATTCAATGAGGAAAATCAGCGGCTTGGGGTTCCACGCCAAAAACAAGGGTTCATGAAAAGAAGTGATTGTCTTGAAAAAAATCGGGGAGAGTGCCTGGAAAGAAGGTGGTGAAAATGCTGGCTGCGTTTTTCTGCATTCTAGATCCTGGAAGGGGTAGAAGATCCCAGAGAAGAGGGACATACACAGAGATGAATGCCAAGGAATGGCCAGGGATCTGGGCCATTAAAACTGGTGGGTGGTCAACACTGCCAGCAGTGGCACAGCAGGAACCGACCCAACTCCCAGGCCAGCAGTGACCTCCATGCAGGGAAAACAACTCGAGACCTAGGGAACATAACACCATGGTGGGAGAAAGCAAGAGAGAAATAATAAGTAGGGTAAGAGTGCTACTCTCTGGTTCTGAAATAAACCCCAGTATCCAGATCCACTAAAAGGTTGTCATTTACTTTGTCTTGCCTGTGACAGCTAGCACTAGGCTGAATTTGAGTACTTGCAGGCCACTTCCATGAGAAGCTGATGCAGACTATATATGGCTTTAAAACAACTCTGCTTGCTTACACAGGAAAAACATGATGAAACACTTCTTTTTCTGACTACTAACATCAAAAGACCAGAACACAGCTACTCTTCACAGCCCCACCTCTAAATCCAGCCAGTAATTTCACTTAAAAGCTCCTTCTCAGTACCTTCTCTGGGTATTTCCAACTTTTCACTATAATTCTTACCCCTCAGTAATATTTTCTCCCTTACCCAGAGATGAAAAAATACACTTGTCACTAAATGCTTATTGGAACCTTGGAAAACATTTTGGATTTTGTGGACGCCTTTCATACACCTTCTGGTCTGCGTGGAAATGCCAGCAGTTCAGGAGTTCAACTGCTCTTCATGTATATTCTGAATGAACAGTAGTGGTGAGACCCATCAGCTCAGTGAGGTTTTGCCTAACCCCAAATGACAACAGCACTTCTTATAAGCACGTAAGGAAAACTATTTGACAGAGCCTTATTTTTTGTTGTTCCCCTCTCCACCAGATACCTATCTTGCTACTCCATATGCTCACTTCTTCCTCCATTTTAAAAAATATATTTTTCTTTTATACTGGCATGCAATTTTATAAAAGCACAATGAAAGTCAACTGTATAACACTATCAAAGAAATTCACTGTCACTTCCTCCAACTTCTGTATCATTAGAGTGGATAAACCTCACCTGAGTTTGGAAAGGCCTTCCCTGAACACAGCTTCTGTTGAAGCAAAGCTTCAAGTTGTTACTTTTCATGCTTCTCTGAAACAGAAATAGCCTAAAAATAGCCGGTTTTGGTACATCTCTCAAATTCTCTCAAAACCCCATAACAAGAATATTTCTTCCACATGTGAAAATGAAATGCCAAACATTAGTTCTTCTACTGTATGTACATACACTATTGGATAATACCAACCAACAGCTTACATAGATACAGGTACCATAGGACTAATATAAAAGAAATACCAAAATGAAACCCTTTAGATGTTTACTAGAACAGATGCTTACTCCAAAATACTGCACAAAAAAAGTCCTTACAAGGGTGATAGGTTTTTTTTGTACAGTCTAAAATTACACTCTATACACATTATCTTCTCTTCTAGTCATTGCCACTTTCTGCACACACATGCAATGGCAAGCAATGAACTGAGTATGGTGTGGAAGCTTTGAAAGCCAGTGTTTCCCCATTCTACCCTTTATACTCCTTGCCCCCTCTCCAAATAAGAATTCCATTCCCTCAGCATCTCCTTTGCTCTGTACTGGGTGCAGCTCACAGACTATTACAGGTAGAACTGATCCCTGGTAGGTGTTCATCCTCTTCCTTCCCAGAAACCTGATGATGAGAAATGCTCCAAACACACAATGCCAATCTAGATGAGTCCACCACTTTAGAGAACGAGGTGAAGGATGTTAAGTTTGCACATTGCATTGTTCTGGTTCATTTCTTTGAAATGAATAGGCCATCTCCCAGTTGCCGAACAGGGTAAGTGGTAACAAGTACCTTCAGAGAAACGCTGTTTGACACAGTGAATTTGGGCTGATTTATTGAAAACAAGAAAGCCATTTTGGGTCAATTGTAACATTTATTCTACAGTTCAGCCACTGTACCGAATCATTCCTTCTCCCCCAAGCATCCTTCAAAAAGCACTCCATGCTATAGAGAAAGGACATTGATATTTACTCGCCTTTTTTTGTGTGCGACAATGCTACTGTCCAAGCTTTCTCTGCACTGGTCTGCTGACTCTACAGTAAGCACCAAATTGCCTTCAGTCATATACTGGAAAAGGAAGATGTGTCCAGAGCTGTAAGACAGAGCCCTGCAAGATGATTGGCAAGAGACTGCAGCTCTTAGTGGTGGAAGAAACTCACTTCCCAACATCAAGCTACCAAGAGGTGCCATTGTTGGGTTTTATACTATGGAGACCAATGGTGATACATCTAATCACAAGTGGCTCCTTCACACTTCAGGCATTATATTATGGACAACACCTTGTGGTGGTACATCCCCCCGCCTTGCACCTGGAGCTCTTGATAAGCCTTGGCGCAAAGAGTTTGGCAGTTGAGAGCCAGGCACTCTTGCGTAGCTAAGGTAGGGAACAGTACTGACTGTCCCAGGGCAATCAGTTGTGGGAGTAACTAATCCTCCCCTGATAGCCCCAGAAAATATTTTGTCTAATTGTGACTTGGACAGAGCAGTACCAGCATTGCTGGAATTTTGAGACGATGACTGTGGCATGGATGGAAATTTACTGATGCCTGAAGTCAATCATCTTCCAGCCCTATATGCAGCAGTTCTCTGAGACCCTTTGAGCTCTCCTGGACTAGCATCTTCCTCTGAGTGGGACACTTCTCAGAGCTCGTGAACTCTCAAGTTTGCAAAGTTCAGATGACCATCACTGAAGACTGAAATGAGATCTGGGCTGAAACCTCCTGCGCTCCTTGAGCCTCAACCCTCACACATTGAGAAACGCAAAAGCATTTGACGTATTTCACTGAACTCGAGAGGAATTTTTAATAGGTATACCTTTGTATATATCCTTATATATCTCTTTATATCTCTATGTCTATACTCCTATCTCTGTGCATGCGTGTGTGTAATTAGAGCATCTTGTTATGTTGTTAACTAAGTTGTTGTGTTATTAAGGCTTATTAGAAAATTATATAACATAACATTGTGATTTACTTCAATAGTGTTAGTGAATTTTAATTGCTACTATTCCACATTAGACTGTTGCTATTCTAAAGTTATACAAAACACAAAAATCGTATGTTAAATCATCACACCAAGATCCCTGCACTTAACTCCTTTAGACATAAACCACTGACCAAGTCTGGGACTAGGAGTAGACTCAGCTGCCCGTAGACTCCTCTAAGTAGGAGTTTATAAAGCAAGGGGGTCTGAATCTTGTGACCCAATGGGAGGGTCTCCCTCATCTTCTTTCCCTAATCCCTATATAAATCACACCATTTCCCTAATCCATATATAAATCACACCAACCCGATTCTGATTTGATTCTCCTGACCCTGTGTAAATCATTTTCCCCAGTCCATATACAAATCATTCCAACCCCTTTCTGATTTGATTTCTATCTGTATGCTTTTTCAGAAGTAACAGAGTGGACCTTGCCATTGAATTCCGTTAAATCACGCTTTTTACAGATTTATATTAAAATAACTTGCTTTCCAGTATATTTGGTGGTGGTTCTTTAAGCAACCTAAACCACTCATTTGTGACACGTGTACTGTTCTCTGTCCTTGTTTCTTATCAATCCTATTGAATCACATACCACTCTGAAGAAAATATAGCTCTCTGGAAGCGTGTGTATCTGGTTAGTACCACTGCTGTAACACACTTTTCCAGTCTCCTTCCTATGCCTTCTGATATGGTTACTGGCACAGAAATACCAGCTCAAGTGACACACATAGCCAAATGAGAAATTACACTCTACAAGCCAAACGGGTGCAGTTTTACTTCCACACAGACACCCAAAGGCGCTCCCAAAACCACAGCGTTCAGCATAGAATTGCTTTTTGTCGGCCGCATCCACCCATAGAGAAGCAGCACAAGATGCCATCGCTGCCGCCAGCTGTCAAGTCCACAGGAAAGCCGCAGGGGACAGACTGCACCGGCTGACCCGCGGCAGCGGGCAGGGTACTCGGGAGGGCTGTGCTCCTTCCAGCATCGCTACTCCTAAAGCCTGTGTACCCACGTTTGCCTTAGAACAATATAAGGGGGATCATTTCCACTCCTCGGGGTTTTTTGGATCAAGTTTTGACATAATACAATTGGGAAAAAAATGATCTCATGAAACGTATACTGTAGGGAGGAAAGGGAATAAAGGTATGTTTCAAATTGATCTGGAAATATTTTCCCATATGAAATAACTTTGCTTGTCTTGTACAAAAATGCAATCCAACCAGCACAGGAAAGAAACAGTGGCATGGAGCACAAACTCAGCTAAACAAACAAAAAAAATCACCCCCCAAACAAAACCCCTTTATAATAAGTAAATTCAAATAAAAACATAACATGACCTTTCTGTCCCCAAGGAATGAAGGAAAAAACAACATCCCAACCAAACCCCAAATATCTGCTATCTGGGCTCTCCTGCATCCATCAGAAAACAAAGCTACTTAAGTGTGACCAAAGCAAGCTATAAAGCCACTAATTCCAACTCATAGTCACCTCCTGCCCTCTGGAATAGATCCCATCTGCTGCTTCTCTCATTTTGTAAAGGAGCTACAGCTTCATTGCTATGAGCTTAAAACCATCTATGCTATGAGCTTTTAAAAACCATCTTACAGACACAATCACCCTACCACCTTCCTTTGTGAAACAGAGATTACAGGAACAGCAGCAGATTGATCTCTTTACTTTCCTGTCCTCCCTCTCCTGCCCATCCTCATCATGCCAGACCATATTGCCAGGCAATAAACTCTACATAGGAACAGGATATTGCTCAATGCCTTCACGCTGCCTGGAAGTGTGGCTGGTTCACATGTACGACAACCACAAACAGGAGCGCCAAACAGCGAACGTGAGCAGAGGCAGACCCAGATCTTTTGGCTATGAAGCCTCTCGCATCGCCCTCCAGCCCACTCTACCCATCCCCACGTAGCACACTGCTAGCCTACAAAGCTGATCTGCAAAAGACGCTGCAGAGGCTGAGCGCTTCACAAGTGGTGTAAAAACTGTTTGGCTACTCTCAAATTATGCTAACAGAAAAAAAAAATTGGGGTTTTTGGTTTTTTTTAACCAAGATGCACACAAACCCTTATCACATGTGACAAACCCTCACTGCAGAGCCGTTTGGTTTTCCCCCTTAAGTTCCTAATGCAGAACACAGCCTACATCAGAAAATGCTCTGATCCAGTATGGCAAGTCATACGTTCTTAGTTTGTCCTTGCTCGTCAACGTGGCTCAAAACAGAGACTTTTTTTTGTAGACACGAGGATTAGTACACACTGCCTCTGGTACAATACAGTAGCTGCTTTTCTAACTTTAAAAGCCAGCTGTTTCTAATTAAGAAAATACTGAATAGGATATCTTCCAAACATCTTTCCACGAGCATGCAACAAGGCTTTGCTCTTTTAAATAGATGAAAAAGTGATTTGGGGAAATTTTGAAGGACACTGAGCAACCCTGTACTCCAAATTGAAAAAAGATGCAATTTTTGAAGCACAGTTCATTGCCATGGAACAATAATTCTATCCCGAGCTTGTTCCTGGACACCGCTCTACCCCGGTCCAAAACCAATAAAACTCAATAATCTGCCTATTACAGAAGTGTAGATGTCCTGTGTGTGCACTGTATTTCTATTTAAGCTACTGAGCAGCATTTAAACTTGTTAAGCCTACCTGATCTCCAGACACGGGCCAGACAGCATGGCTAGTGTCCACGTTACACTGCAACGCCGAAGGAAAACCAGCTGACACCCTACGCACCATCTCTACAACCTGCAGGTAACCCTTTATCTCGGCTCTCTTCCCTATCGCTCCCCCATCTAACACACTAGCCCGCTAGCCACAGTTCTTCTGCAGGGCAGGAATGAAGGCCAAAGCGAAGGTGGGCATGCAAAAACTTCAGAGAAGTTCGAAGGCCAGCTGAGCGCCTTGCTCTGCACTCCCAGTTCCCAAACCAGAACAAGTTTTTATGCTCGTGGCTTAACCCTATTTTCATATGGCGCTTTATAGGAAAGGCCAGCACAGTGCTGGGCACAGCTGCATATACAGTCCTGCTTTAAAGCCTTTATGAAATACTTCCAAAGGGAAATAAGTTTGGGACATCTTGAAGACATAGTTAGGACAAATTTGCTGCAGAGTTGCCAAACAGGTAAAATGGCAGGTTTTGGGGGTTAGTCTCCAGAAAATAAGCATGTTTAATCTACTAGTTTAACATTCAGAAGTTACTAAAATATTCATTTTCATTTATATCAATTTTTTAAATCTTTTTGGTGTATTATATAGAACACCACAATGCCAGGGATCTAAAAGTGAGGGATTCATTTCTGAATGCCATGTGTGGCTCATAAAACCAACCAACCCACTCCTTCAACAGATGCTTAAAAATATATGCATGCTTCATTAGTCTAATTTGTCTGCTCAGAGCCTAGTCTAAAACTGCTGAAAAAGTTCCAAAACCACATCAAGTGCCATGGAGACTGCTGTGCATAATAATAAAAACAAACAGGATCAGCATGCATTAAGGACCTCAATCTGCAGGCAAAGCCTGATTTCTGCCTAACAGCTGGATGAAGCATTGTCACCGACCAAAACATTGACACCACAATGTAATGTGCAACCCACTGCAGACAAACAAACCACAATCAGAATGGCCAATTTTCTAACTAGCACCAAACTGCGGAAACATGAGAAGCCAGAAAGAACAACAACTGAGACCTCTGGAAAAAGATTCAAATGTAGAGAGAAAGGCAAAAATATTCTGGAAAAGATGAAAATGTACATTAAGCTGTCAGTATTTCAGTGTGGATTTGAAAGAGCTGTAATGTGAAACCTGTTTATTATATTGCAATAATGATTGTTATCTTGCCTCCAGGATTTTTTCGGTTTTGTTTTGTGTTATTTCCAAGTCTTCCAAGCCATGCAGATTTCTCATACACTTTGGCAATAACTGAACCAGCAAGATTTAAGAGACCTTCAGACTGAAGGCCAGCTACTAAACTGGCCATGCAACTAAAGTCCATCAGGCAGACCCTCTAGATCACCTGCCACCCTCAAAAGCCAATGACCTAGTGCAACAGCTAAGGTGAAGCTGTCTTGCTAATGGCATATACAGAGACGAATGAGAAGCTTTGCTAAAAGAGGAATAGATGTTTTCTTGATGAACCATTAATATGAATAAGTCCTGCTACTGTCACATTACATGGGATCCACCAGCGGTCTTGATTACTGGATCTTTTAAACAGCACCCTTAATCCAGGTAAAGCAGATGCACATCTTCCTTAAAGTCTTTAAGTAGACAAATAACCTATGAAGAATTTGACAGTTTAGTTGGAAAAAAAAAGAAGTATCTTCTGTCAAGGATGCGGGCAGCACTAGGAAACAAAGAGCGAGCCTGCCATTAGAGCTGTGAAAGCATGAGAGTGGCTCTTATACATAGCTGTTTCCACTGTGCACAAACATAGAGCTGGTGGTACAACAATTATTTGGATTGTGATTTTGATGAATCTCTTCTCAACTGCAGTCGTACAAAAGTAACTGGGAAGTGCAGCAGCTCCAACCTCAATACCTCCAGCTGTGAGGAGGCTGGAGGCCTCAGATGAGAAAGGGCTTTCTAATGCTGCACTGAGATCAAAATAATGGGTTATTAATAGTGGTACAGCACAAAGCAAAAGTGTAAAAACCTAGACATTAATAACCTGCACTTTGGATTAACCACGATGTATGACCCTCTCAAAACCAGATTAAAACTCCCACTCTTTTTCTCCCTCTCCTCCAGGCTGAAAGAATGAGACTGATACTAACCTTCCTAAAGACATTTCCTTAATGGTAACAACAACTAATGAGGCAGAAACAAAACGCAACACTTACATTAAGGGAAATAAATTGAAAAAAATCATCACAGCTCAATAGCTGTCCTTTCTTCATCCACAACCAGTAACAGATGCTTCAGAACAGCGATGGGAACACCCCTTCCCCACCACCCCCACTCTAACCGCTAAAAATACAGTATTTTAGCTTGGGGGGACAAAGGAAGGTATCTGTTGTTCTTCATCTCAGATAACGTCTGGATGAAGACTCAAAGCATGATCACTTTCACACACATATATAGCATCCTCTTGTATACGGGCACATGCTTTCAGGTACCAGTATCTAGGTATGCACATAGGTGGGAATAGCTGCACACAGACTTTGATCCCATATAGAGTAATATTATTCCCATAAACTGAAAGTATGCTACAGTTCCTATGAAGAAATCCATACACAAAAAAATATGAGCAGCATTTCACTCACATCACCTGTATGACATATGCAAGAAATGAGCACAAGTGTTACTGCTCACTGTTTCCTTCGGGACACCAAATCCCCATCCTGCAGGCAAAACAGAATATCCAAGATTGCATGAGGGCAGGATTCTGGCTAACGTACTGGTCAACAACATACCACTGCGTTACGAGCCACAAACCCGAAAGTTCAGAAAAAGGCTAATTAGAAAGGCACTCACATCCTTAGAGCAGCACATTTCTGTACCACCTCTTAATTAATATCAAAGTGGACAGCACTTTTTAAAAACATAGACACCTACTTGTTTCCAGCAATCTGTGGCAGTTAAGTTGTAACTACTGGAAGGTGGGAAAGGATTTACATATTGTACAAAATGCTGTCATCTGGAAGTGCTCATTCAAAACCAGTCAGCTCCCATAAAAGTATCCTAGCTCCAAAGGCAAGACCAAAAAAAAAAAATAGGCTCTCACTTTTCTCAGTGTCACTGTTCTCTGCAAGTACAAAAAGAACTTCTCTTAAAAAAATGCAAATATTCAGGAAAGCCTAGAGAGCTACCAGAGGGCTTACTTGGTCTTACATTAAGGAAAACACTATTTGTGTGTCTGAAAAGTTTTCCCCAAAACAGGCAGAGAGTTTACTTCTGAAGTACCAGATACCATACTATCGGAACACTACTATTAAGGACTATTGAGGTTTTCATCACAGCTTTGTCTATGTTACATGTATTCTATTATGAATACTGTAGTGGAAACAGAAGAAATATGTTGATTCTTTGACAGCAGAAAATAAAGTTGCTTCCCTTTGTCCTCAAGGAGGGGAAAAGAAAAAAGGTATTTTCCCTGTGAGAATGCTCCAGATATAATGGGCAGGAGAAAGAAATAGTGAAAATGGTTTAATAAATGCCAGCAGAGACAAAGCATCTTTTAACACACTTAGAAACGCTCCATGCTGATATTTGATGAACGAACAGAATAAAATGTTTTGCACCTCCCATGCCTTCTACTGATGGCACAAAGTCCTGACTGGCACAGATGCTAGATGAGTATTACAGTTAAAACCAGCTCCCTTCAAGTGCTATTGGATTTGCATAGCATGAAGATCTAAAATATTCCAGAGTTCAGTTTATTTGAAGATAAACACACTAGCAAGATTTAAAACTAAAACAAAGTAAGCTTTTCACTGTCTCATTTTTCTTTTGAGATACCTTGATTACTTGTAAATGCAGAAGGGAAGACTGCTGGAGTAAAGGAATAGCTTAAATCTGGGAAGCAGAAAGGCAATTCATTTTACTGACTAGACCCTAGCATGATCCCAGCTCATTTCACCATGAGCTGGTTTTATGACAGCAACTGATTACTCAAGAGACTTTGTAGAAGTTCATGCAGGTGGTAAGCAAGTTCCCTTTACCTTGGGAGCTCTCCTTGATTTTAGAAAAGGATAAAGGAAACAAAAAAATCCACTCTTTCACTGCAGGTCCTTCCCTCAAAAATACAAGAATACTGTGATAGAGTAGTATGGTACCCCACCCCAAAAGCTATACAACGTATTATTTCTGACTGCTTGTATCAAAAAAAGTGTCGTTCTAGAATGACGTCTTTGATGATTACTGACCCAGGGACACAGCTCCACTAGTACTGGACTAGACATTCAATCAGTCAAAGTAAATGTGTTCTCCATTAAAAAAAAGGTAAATTAGATTATTTTCCTCTCAGCAAGATATTAGTACCACTTCTCAAGTCAATGTCAGAAAACCAGGGCATAAAACCAAAGTTTAAATAGAAACAGTTTTTAAAAAACATATTCAAGCAAACCCAAAATCTTATTAACATGAAGCTTTTGTTCTGATACCTCTGGTTTACGTTAAAGCAAATGATGACCAACACAACATGAATTTTGTTGCAGTTGCAATTAAAAAACTGGAAGCTGCGTTTGAAAAAAATGCAACACCAAGCTAAAGCTGATAGTCTGACCCTTCTTGTATGAACAAACAGCTCACCTTATTGTGTTTTAGAACATGTATGTTCTGTTTATTCGAAGATAAACAAGTAAGCTGTTGAGGACAAGTAGTTCTTGGCTCTGCATGATACTCAAGTCAAATTTCTGCTTGAAACATGAGAATGTGAGTTAGAGCTACTGATGCTGTGTGTGCTGTGAAACACACAAAGATCACCACAAAATACTATCAGAGAGCTGAGGCTTTGTCTGTCAGTCACTTACTTGCTGATCCAAGCCTGTCAGCTGTCACTGCTGTAAAAAGCTGTCCATGAAAATCTGCCATAGCCTCCATTATCCTCAGCACCAGATAATAAAATATTTATTAGGCCAGAACAGTAACAAATTCATGCCCAACTGCTCTTTTTGAGTACAAATATGACAGTAACCTTGTAAATCTCTAATTGACTTGCCAACACTTGGCTTTTTAAATTATCATCTTCTAGTACACAAGGGTGACATAAGTTAAATACGCTTAGATTCTTTGTTAAAATTATTAGTTTGCTTTTCTTCTTTCTGTATCATAAACAGCACCTTTGCACTAAAGAAAACTCTAAACTTACTACACAATACCTTTCTCTGGTCATTTTGACAGCAGTTCCACTTCTACAGAATAACTTTCTACCATGTGTTTATTAAGGCCTTCATTGTTCATGGTAACCGCCTATTTTAAATATGCACAAGGCTCTTGAGTGATTTTGACAGGCTCATGACTCAATCTTCTCACCACAGGTTGAAATAATGACACCAAAGGGAAAATTTCACCACCTGGAACTCAGCTCACACCGAAGGCACAACTCCAAAATTCCTCTAGTATTATAAAGGGATCAGTAACACATCAGCTTCCCTTCTGCTTCTGACCATCTCATCCTATTCTCAAGTAAATGCTGGTTATTTTAAACAAATGCAGGAAAAAAGGAACAATATGAAAGCAAAATATATGGAAGAGAGAAGACCCATAATAAAAAACTGAAACTCCAGAACAAATAAACTAATTTCTATCTGGCATTTTGTCAAACACACAAAGTCTTACTAGGAGAGCACTACAGAAAGAGCTGCTATCCAAAGTGAAGCGAGAATTGTCATATCGTATCCACAGTGCTTATAATCACCTATGATGTCACTTTTGGGGAGAAAAAGCGCTCTTCTAATGAGGAGATGAAGATAAATGAATGTAGGGATTAAAAAAAAAAGGTTAAAATGAAGTACAAGCACTCTTATTAGAGCACAATTCCTTTCCAAGCATTGTGTGAGTGCTCAGGAAGGAGCAAGCAGCAGTGCTGGCGACAGCAGGGTGCTGTGCTGAGCGGCTCACCACGCAGCCAAGCCTTCGTACTGACCTGCCCCAACATGTCTGGTGCGATGGGAAACGTGGGCCAGATGGCTGAGTAGACACCGAAGAACACCAGCCAGAGCAGCATGCTTCCCCAGACGGCCAGGTGACTGAACTGTCAAGGAGCAGAGAAAGAAGGACGGTCAACACAGGGCACTTTGTCCACCTAACCTTGTAAGTATTTCTCTGTTCAGGTCTCTATCCGTCTCACTCAGACCTATCTAGTTCACTTGGTTTCAGGCCAGTAGCACCGGTTGTTTAAACAGCATAAACCAGTTCTCTTTACTCTCTGCCTTACAACAGGGCAGACAGAGTCTTCTCAGCCAATCTTACTTGGAGCTCCAAAAACTCATCAGTTTTTCCTTGGAACTCTAATTTCTCTCCTCTAGTTCCTGCTTCCCGTCATGCACATGCCAGGTTCAACACATACATCAAGGTAGAAATTTTCAAAGGCTCAGGTTAAAGTTCATATGGACAAATCCCTTATGGTGGAGTGTATGGATACAAGCCATGTTCACCACTCACCTTTCATGGAGGAAGATTCAGTGCTGTGTAATACACTACCACAATCATCACATACCGATCAGCTTTGGTTTTTTTTATTTTGAAAGGTGTCCTAAGTGATTTACAGATATGCAACGCAGTTTACATCTTTACTGGTTCTTTAGTCTGCCAACTCACTAAGAGTAAGTATTAAAGTGACCAAGAACATGTCCAGCACAGACTTTCAGTTGCATTAAAGAAAGTAATTTTTCCTACACACCCAAACTATTTTGCTGTTCAGGATGATTTAAGCTGTTTTACACTGCAGTGGATGGAATCAGTAATTTCAGTTATAACAAGCAACTGAGCTCATTATTGGCTCCAGCTTTTTTGGATGCCAACTACTCCTGTGGCTGATGACTTTGGCTCCATTTCAGAGAAGTACCTGCATAAATCTTAATTACTAATTACACATGGGTTTAGGAACATGGGAAGGAATTTACACACTGGTTGCTGTGGTGGGCAGTGTGTTTGTTTAGTTCTCAGTTTTATACTTTCTATTTGATGATTGTGTCTGTTGACTTTTTGAACAGTATGTCTGAGAACCAAAGAAGTGTCTGAGTATTGTGTTCTGCCCACTGTGAGATAAACACAAAGTTCTGGAAGATTGCTCCTCCTCTGGAAGCACTGAGCATCCTCAGAAAGGAGAACTTTCTCCAGTACAGGCAGTGAAAACAAACAAGCAAGGAGCTTGCAGCACCAGTGCAGACTGGCAGATAGCTGGGAGCAACTGGAGGCTGCCCTACAGTAGAAGCATTCATACAGCAAAACATCAGAGGCGATGGAAAGAACTCTCTTCCAGGCTCTCTCAGAAAGCTGGAATTTAGTTCAACCCTAAAAGTTGTTGAGCTAATGAGAAGGACATAGGATAGGGCCCTTCCTGGAGAGACACCCTGGGCAGGGAGATTTGTTTTCAAATTTTTCTATTTACTCTGTTTCACCCAGGAGATCTGACCAGCAACTGCTTTATGAAGAAAAAAAAAAAACCATGCAGTTTTGATTCCGTTTTAATGTGAATAACACTGACTGGAAGGATTTTTTAATTAAAAAAAAAATTATTTTTTTTTAAACACTTGGAGGAAGAGGGGGGATTTTATCTTTTCAGTCTACTTGCTTTTTCGAAAGCTAGGGACAATTCATGTCAAGACTCTGACTAAAATAAAGCCCTGCCACAGTCAGCAACTGCAGTGCTCAGCTCCTCAAAGAACAAGTACAGCAAGGCTGCTGCAAGAATTTGCCTTTAAGAAAAGCCAGCCCCGTGCAATGGCAGAACAGCACCAGCACTGCTTTCTCAACAGGATATGACACCTTCTCTTGAGCTACAGCCTTACTTCCAAACAAGCGGACAGAAGGCTCAGGATAGCTTGGACTGACGCTTCAAAGCTACAAACCCCTATAGACTTCACAATTAAAAACAGTGAAGATAAAAGCAAGCAGGGAAATCCAATCCAATTCCAAATCCTAGGACAGGCTTATTTCGTAGGAGGTGTATTTACGCTAGTGAAATGACATCATTTTTTTTGTCTCCCTCCTGTTTTTCTTTCCAGGCTGCTGCTAGGACAGTTTTCAAGTTTTGCAGCTCTCCATCTTGCCCCTTCCAGCTCAAAGACTTTGCTCACCTTATGTTGTCTTTATCTTCTTCTCATGGTTATCCCAATCATCTCTTCATCTCAGGCTTGTACTTGCCTGAATTGCGTCTCTACCTTTAAAAGAGCTTCCGCTTTCAGGAAGAGCCCTCCTTACCCTGCTTCAACATGTTCCAAATGTTCCTTATACACTCACCCCACCAACCTTTGCACTGTTGATTCTCCACTGATGTGTCATGTACCCCTGGAGAATTCATATGCAAAGTAGAAGCGAGTCCATCAGATACGTTAAATGAATAACAGTCAGAAAAAAGAAATCAAGGCTCTCACATAAAAACTAGACACACTGTATGGCTATCCTGTGCATCCTATTCATCTGAAATAGTTCATATAGTGTCGTGTGAAGCAGTGAAGAAAGATCTAAGTGTTTGGGAAAAAGTCTGCTGCAGTGTTCCAGATCGGTAACACATAACATGAAGCTGCTCCACACAGCTCCTACGTGCAGATTTTGTTATGCATCATGTTACCACTTTTATCAAAGCCTTTCTTTCCACACTACCTACTGGATACACCAGGGTCCCAACCACTTGGTATCTGCATTATTTAAAGCTTTCAGCTGAACCCATCATGTTCTCCCAAGTGGCAGTGTCCCTCTCACTCTCAAGAACGAATTGCATGTAACCAATCCACTTGATGATGGAGAAGAGGCTTAACTCAATGTTGTACATTTAATACTCTTCAAGTAACCTGAAGATTCTCTGTGTGTTGATTCACTCACAGCTGAAACAATAACCAACATCAGATTCCAAGATGACAAAATCACTGTGTCCAAGCAATGGGACAGGAATTAGAAGCGTATATAGAAAAAAGTTGATTCTAAACACAACTTTTCTGTGCCTAACAATAATTTCTCTATAAAAAGCCAGTGTTTAAAGAACACTGAGGTCTACTAACTATGACGGTATCTTAAAATAAAATTTAGAAAAGAGGGGATCATGATTACCCCAAGGGACTGAAAAGACACCAATTACCCAGGGAAGGGGAGAAGGGTG
Organism: Phaethon lepturus; assembly: GCF_000687285.1. Taxonomy (NCBI): domain Eukaryota; kingdom Metazoa; phylum Chordata; class Aves; order Phaethontiformes; family Phaethontidae; genus Phaethon; species Phaethon lepturus. Next base: position 53,734 of record NW_010520424.1, read on the forward strand.
GAATTATCAAATGATTCACAACATAACAGGATCTAAACAGGCTCACATGCCTCCACTGCAGACTTGGAAATATCCTCTTCCAATGCATGAGGGATTAATTTAAGTATTTTTGCATTTTAAAATGTTGGTACACAACACAGAACTTGTGCATCAGCAACAGCAAAAAAAAAAAAGAACAGATTTTACTTTCAGATCAGAGAATGAGACAGAGAATATTAGCATCTCCCTAATAATTAAATAATCCATACAGATAGCATTTCATCTTTCAAATTCAGAACAGACATCAGCTCATTAATCTAAACAATTCCTCTGTGAGGAATGAAAGAAAACATTTTACAACTAACAGAAGCAATGAGGTTAGGAAATTTAAGCCAAGTCCCTCCAAGAAACTGGTAAAATAAGAATATCAGAGTTCTCAAAACAGCTTGGTCTTGAGGGCAGAGTGTCTTAGTATGTCATGAAAACTAGATTCCCTGTATCTCATAGGTGTGGAGAAACAAGGGCTCTACCAAAATCAAAAGATTATTGTTTCAGAGCATCTGGAGGAAAGCAGAGGAGAAAAGTGTTGAAGGCTCATCAACACAGGAACCCTCCTACCCCCCATATTCTTTGGAAGTCACTGCCCTGCCAGATTCTGATGCCTACCAGTAACAGAGCACTCACTCATTGCAAGTAAATGACTCAAATCTAGGAATCAACATAACCGTTTGACTAACATCCTTATTACACTAAGTTTCCAAAAAAAAACCCCAACCCTCATCTAGTGTGAAGTCACTAATGCTTTTTACTAGCTTCAAAGACTAGTTTTCAAAGCCCAGTTATTTATCTGTGAGCAGACACCTTTCATTCCCTATTGCATTAATTTTTTTAAAGGAGCTACAGAGTACAAAGATGATATTCTTGACCTATTTTCTTAAGCAATTACAGTAGTATGTTGATTTCATGCAAAATTTTTTCAATTTTAAATATTTAGAGATGTCGGCAATATACTTTTAGTGTTCTCTTCCCGCTTCTGACAGGCCACTCTTTTTCACCACACTTACTGTGTGATCTACAAGTTCATTCTCCTCTCACATCCTGTGCTTACAGACTTTATCCTTACATGAGAGATCCAATTAAAACACTGAAGCCTCAAATGATTTTCAGTACCACTTTTCTGTAATAATACTCATTGGGGAGGAAGGTGTGCTAATAAAATAAAAGATACTGAGAAGTACTTACTCTAGTCCACGCAGTTGTTTCCAAGCCAGCTTTCAGACAAACAGTGACTACAACATACTGCAAGGAAAAAGAAAAAAGGCAACTTCAGTACTAACACTTTCAAATTCAAAGGTGTTCATGGCCCAGTCTCCCTTTTACACCTAAAAAGTTACTACCATTTAGGTACCAACCCAGGACCTTGGTGGTGTGGGATGGAGAAAGGACAGAGCAGAAGATATTGTTGGTGCATGTCCGGAAAAAAAGAAGAAATTAAAAAAGAAGGGTGAAAATCATGCATACAACATCAGTTTGATTTCATTTTACTCATACACTTTCCTCTAGTTTACATCATTTTCTGATGGTATAAAAAAAATTGTAAAGAAATTCTACCATTCAAAAATTTCTAGGATACAGAAACTTACAGTATAAACTATGTTTCCAACAAATAAATAGTCAATTCCCTGGCCATTTGTGAACACTGCATCTGAAAGAAAAAAAAAGAAAAATTATCCCATTCATTATCAGTTTATCAACAGAATGGATGAAATAACAAGGAGATTTTCAGGAAAAAATGGCTCGTCCCAACCTTGCCTTTTAGAACATCTAAAAGCACTTTTAGAAGCTGTAAGATAATGGTAATGCAGAAGTTGTGCTAAGCCAGGCCTCAGACACAATGCTCGGATAGAGCGTATACCCACAGCCCTGGTTGCCAGAAGCCGTCCTAGCAAAAGGGGAAGCATTTGCCAGACCCTGTGTGTAATTTGCCCGTAAGAGTTGAGGTATGTCAGTGTCACGTTTTCTGTCGCTATCTGTTCTGTACTACTTACTGACAACTCTGACAAATCCCATTATTTTCTGTGCCTGTGAAGAAAAAGCCTGCAAAACACCAGCTGTTTTGTGGTGAAATAGAGCAGAATTAAGAAAAGCCACAAAAGTTCCATCTATAAAGGACACTTGTAACATCTGAAATATCTTACTGGAGGTTAATTCAGTAACTGAACAGCATTCAGTCTCCACACACCCTTTCTCTAGTCAAGTGTGCACAAGGGTAAGTACATGTTAATCTTGCATTTGAAAGTGCCAACCTTGGCAATGCTTCAAATGTCTGTTTAGTCTTTCTTAGCCCTTGTTGAATAAAACCGGAACACCATGAAAGCACATTCGACAGCCATGCCAACGCCAAATGAACTTGTACTCACGGGAGCTTGCAAGCATTACTCAAGCATAAGTATTGCTATTTTCACAGGTTTTAAGACACCTGCTAGAGAAATACACAAACAGCAGGGATGAAAAAGGCTTAAGATAAATCCTTGGACCTGTTCCTAAACACATACTGCCTTGCACAGTGCTTCTACTACTACGAGGGTACCATTTTGCTAGACTTATTTGCAGAACTGGATCTGACGTTCTTAAACTAGGGTCACCTACTTAGTTAACTATGTTCCTATAACCTAGGTTTCCAGGATCAGTAGGTTTTTAAGGCTATAGAAAAATGTCCCTGACACCCTGACCTCTGTGGTGAAGAGTCTGCCCAGCTTACGGGTAAAAAGACTAAATATATAGTCAGTGCAGTTACCCCAAGCTACTTGTTACGGTTTTCTTCTACAATGGCTGCATGCGGTTGTTTCTGAAGAACTGACTTGTTGTGAATATTTCCCTGAAGTTGCTGGTTCTATAACCCTGCTTTCTTTTCTCTTTTGAACTCCAACTTCTACAAAGCAGCAGCAGATAGACTAGTCACTGACATTGCAACAGGAGCTAAAGCCTCAGACAGCTTGGTTAGGAATTGGTTTGGTTTCTAGCCACCGGCATCTCCATCAGCCCAACTCCTCCCCTAGTACTCTGTGGCTTCAGGCATTTACCACATCATTCACAAATACGCATCAAGTTTTAAGTCACTTTGCTCTTTCCTCTAGTGTCACTGGAAAAGGTGAAGAGCACTAGAGAGTTGAGCCTTCCACGTCCAGTGACCCTTGCTGATGCCAGAAGTCTCAGTTTATTAAGAAAAAGGCAGGCCTAAATACATATTGGTTTTGATAGATCTCAACTGATCTAATGACTCTGGCAGTATATTGATCTAGTGCAACATCAGATTGTACATTTAAGTAATTGAATAATTTTTGGTGTAAGTCTCAACTTTTTTGAAGTTACATTTTAATGCAGTAAGTTAATGCCTTTTTTTTCCCCCAGTGATTTCCATAACCTTCCACTCTGGGAGGCTAAGTGGTCCTGAAAGAAATGATATTTCTGTTAACAAGAACAGCAGAACACTCAGCGCACATTCATTTCTAAAGCTATACAACTGTCCATTCATGGACTATATATGCACTTCACATTCTAAGGAACTTGAGAGGTTAAAAAACATCCCAGTGTGAATGGCACATTTTTGTCTCTGGCACCGAAATCTCTTTGTATTTCCAAGTGAAAAAAGGAACTTGAAAATTCAATATCCATTCTTCTTTGGAAAGTAACCTAAGCAGCCTATTCAAAAGAACTCAGAAAGTTACCATTTGAGCAGGTGAGTATTCCAGTCTTATTTTAATTGTTGAAATTAAAAGTGCATTATCTATTTAGGAATTAGTTAGAAAAACATTCATGGAAGACTAAAACAAAAACTGTTGTTTTCCTTTAACCATAAACCCCGCCTAAAATATCTGAAGTTGGATTTAAAGAGCAGCTATTCAAGATTAACATTTCTCATAAAAACAGTGAAACAGAACAACAAAACCCCTCAAATCAAAACAAAAACCCAATCAACCATAAAAACCCCTGTCCTTCAAAAGTGAACCAAACTCCCAGCCCACGTATGGAGGAAAGGGAAGTCCCTGTCTTGTATGGTCCACCAGACAGCGTGTGAAGCTGCCACTGATGACACAATACCAACATTTTACTCAGCCAGGTAGAGAAATGTGAACCTGCCTCCTGCATGTATCTTTATCATCATGCCTCTGACGTAAGCATGCATCTTTCCTCCGTTTCCATTTTTTCACCTCCTCCCCTGGAGGAGAGAAGTTTTTTTTTTTTAAATTAGCATTTTCTAAGGAAAGAGTTTCAATTTTGAAAAAATTGTTATTTTTAGATAAATACTATTCCTCTGCGTTGCCCCCAAGTTCCTCATCTAATCTAATCTAATCCTATTTCTCACAACAGTAAAAGAAACAGATTTCCCACGGGTTTTCCTGCCCACAAAACTATATTGTAAAGTTAGGTAGGAACCACATGGGATTTACTGTTCCCTGAAATACCAAGCAGTTGCATTACCTTTCATGGAAAGCAAGACTTAGTAAGCCCAGTTTGTACAACAAAGTCTCATCTCACCAGTATCTCTGACTCTTGTTCTAGTCTACTTCCATTCCAATCCACCCATTTTTTCCACAAGCTTCAACAGTGGCGAAATCTGTTTTATGCTACGTTTTACAGTACTGTGTTGTGGAATGGGAAAGGTCCAACAAGATACAAAGCAAGTGATTGTAATGCAGCTGCTGTAAGAACATTATACAGTAAAAAGTTGAGATCTCAACCCACTACCAAAAAAAAAAAAAGGCATTTTATAGAACATTATTCAGTATTCAAGTAAGACTTTTTGGCAAAGCAGCCATTCAATTTTTCACGTTTTAAAGTCACTATATGAACATTATGTTAAATTAGAATAAGTTCTGAAAGTCACTAGATAACTGGCCAAGTTCACCAGCTACAGGCTATTGAACTGCCTGTCAGCATTATTTTCTTGGGACTTGTCACGACCTCCTGTTCCGCAAACACACTGGCTCTGTAAGACTGAACATCCGTTACTGACGTAAGAAATAATGAAGCCCTTACCATGCTCCAGCACTTTCAGTGGAAACCAGAAGAGAATGATGGAATGGATCAGGGCATTTATGCAGTGACCCCAGAAAACCTGAGGGAAAACAAACCAAGTCATCAGTAAAGTCCAAAACTCTTGACCTCTCTCTAACTACTAACAAACACTTCATTGTGTAGTTTAGAGTCAGACAATGTTTGTCCTGGAGTGAAATACCTAAACTTCTGCAGGATCTATTTCCTCCTACAATTTCTGCTCTTTCACAAGGAAACACTGGTCCAGTTGGATGGTTTTATGCTAACAACTTAAAATATAGTAGTCAAGTATGCTTGCAGTTTAAGATCTTTATCGAAATACAGCAAACAGATGGAGTCACCCTTCTTTAATTACCTCAAAGAATGACTTTAAAAGATAATTCAATACTATGAAATCTTCTGTTTTCTTTTAAAGGGCAAATACTTTGTGCCCCTCAATTTTAAACTTACAGATAATGCCATTTTGCACAAACTCGAGCTTTACGTACTTTACAATTTTGTTTCTAAACAAATCAATCATACAGCTTCCTTGATTCAGAAGTACATCTAGATGTGCTTGTCACAGAATAAAGACAAAATTCCAAATGCTAGCATTTTCCCACATTTAAATAGCAAAAGGAAGTAAAATGTGTTCTTCAAAACTCAAAGTCCAAATAAACCAATTCAAATTTTTTTTTCCTCCAAAAGAACTATGAGAATAGAGCTATACTAATTGTGAAAAAGCCCCCTAGTAGAGAGCATTAAGACAATTTGTATATTAAGTAAAATCCAGGCGATGTTATTCAGTTCCTATGAAAGCAGTCAACTCACCACTTATCAGTAGTTGTGAACTGAAAAATCACTCTGATACAAATCTTACCTTGAATCGAAGTTTATGGATATTTCAGGACCAGTTTCAGTTGAAGCCACAGCAGAAAATCCTTATTTAAAAAAAGGATTTTTTGAAAAAAAAAAAAAGTAAACCCTTGAAAGGAACTGGGAGGCAGAACAATCTTAATCTCAGTGGCTAGCATAAAGCAGAAATAACAGTGGGGAATAAGTTATTTTCTAATGAGAAAGACCTGGAAAATAAGAATGCTCATGGTTATTCTTGAAGAAACAGACTTTCCCTTACCCTTGTGTTGAACCCATCTGCATTTTGAGTGATTTTGTATAGCTGTGGAAATCTAAGCATGCTATCTTGAGTACACGATCGTTCAAAAATTCCCAGAGTGAAGGGTGGCAGTGCTGTGAAAATCTGCAAGGAAAGCAAGTACTAATTAAAAGCAGCTATTACTTTTAAGTGGATCTCAGATAATATTTCAGTATCTTGACAATAGCAAAATTCCCACAGACTTCAGTGAAGACTTATTACCAACTAGCATGTTATTTGACAAAATATTCAAGTGTCCAAACAAGTCTAAACATGAATTTCAGCAATTAATAACTAACTCTCAAATATTGACTTATGAACAAAAGAAACATGAAAGCAAATTCGTACTATTAACCAATTAGCTTAAACCCAAGTTAAGCATCATTAGTTTCTGATGTACCAGCTACTCTAGCAAGGGTAAAACACGTCGACTGAATAGGAAAGACAACATGTACTTTTTCAAAAAAGCATTGTGGGAATGGGTTCAAATGTAACTGCAGTTGTAGCCACAATTAAATCTAAGTTTACAGACAAAGCAAATGTGGAAATCACATTTAAGAAAAAAATCTACTGAAAAACAAAGGCCATTCTGTGTTATGGTACTTTGGGGATTCTCCAGGCAGGCATGAACTGATAGGAACAAATTAACTGCAGTACGTGTCTGTGCTATGGGCAGATGCTTAGATGACCGAGGCTCGGAAGCTTTCCAGGAAAGGCAGCAGGACATTTTGCCAGAAGCAGAGTAAATTAGCCTCTGCCAAGTCCCACGCTGCTGCTCTCAAAAGTGTTTCCAGAATCTGAGGCAGCTCATTTAAAGCCAGCTTGGGTATCCAGGTTTCTTGCAGCCTGCAGTGGGGGCAGAGTGAAAATACCACCAGTGTGCATGTCTGAATACTAACCTTCACACACCCGGCTTTTACACAAACAGCTTGTATCAGAAAAATAATTTCTAATCCTATACATACATATATTTTTAACAGTTTGAGAAGTGTTCTTGAAGTTAAGAAGCAGCCTGAAGTTATGAACTGTTTCTAGCGTGTGTGCATGCTTGCGGAGTTGGGCAGTGGCTCCCCCAGCAGCGCGTTGGCAGTCGGGGAGTAGACAAAGAGCAACGCGGAGGACTAGAGACTAGTAAGAATCAATAACTACATCCCTAAATCCAACGAGGTATGTGCTGCTTTTTGCTCAAAGTGATAAACCAGATGGTTAAAATGGCAGCAGGCTGGGGGTGGGGAACAAACTAAGAGCACTGATCCAACATACTCCAGAAAAGGGCACGTTCTCATACAGCTTTAAGGTATTTCCCCAGGTTTCCTGGGTTTATTGGGGCATTTACATTCTCAATTCAAGTAAATCTTCTAGCAGTTTTGTTTATGAAGGTAAACCAATGCAAAAGCAAGAATTACAATGCTACTGTGATTTCCTACTCTTAGTATTTTAACGAGACTACTAATGAAATAGAGCGTTAATCTGCTCAGAAGAGAATGACAGAGCTAAAACCACTTTAAAATCTAACCCCTTCAAATTGTCAAAGTCCCTAATATCCTACCAGCACTTGATTCTTTCTGAGTCTATGCAAATCAGTTCTACTTTTAGAAATACCGATCTTACAAATCAATGGTTAATTTCTACTTCACTGATTCTAGAAGATGAGTTTCACCCATGAGCTTTACATAGGGTAGGTAGATCCATCAAAGCAGGTTTAAAGATAATAGATGCAAATATCTAAACATGAGCGACAGACTGAGTAACAGTCAGGAAATTAGGGTGAAGAGAATCAAGGGAGCAGAAAATCCCTGAATAAATATCTTCCACAAAAAATGTGAAATCTTACGGAATATGAGGGTTTGTGCCATCATTTTTAAGATTAATGTGACAGAATTTAAGTGTTTTCCATTAATACTACTCAGCAATAGAGATAATTTGCTGCCTTTGAGATAATTTGCTGGCTTTTCCTGTATTATCATATATTTGGAATGAGTCTACTTAAAGAAAAAAAAATTAAATTTCCTCCCTCCAAAAAGAAATCCAAAGGATTTTTGTGCACTGACAAAGTATTCTAATGGCTTATAAATCCAGACACCAGGCCACTCATCAGTAATGTTACAAAGGTAACACTGTTGAAAACACCAGCACAGATCTATGGTATGCTATGGGACTTGGTCCCAGCGATCCTCCAGACTTTAATCAATGTTACTGATTAAATAATCTTATTGATTAAAGCGATAAAGCCATGTGGCGATCTGCAGAGCATGGCAAAAATCAGAAACCACTCCTGGACTAACAGATCCTGTTCTTGGTTCAAGTGAAAAATGCTGTTCAATGCTACTTTCCATTCTGTACCTAATGTAGCACAAGTCAACCCAAAGCATCTGCATGACACTTCTCTGAGCCTCTAACTTTTACAGGGTCTGAGAAAAAAAAAAAAAAATCAAAACTCAAAGATTAATACTCTGTATCTATTTTGAACATGAACAGTCAGCAAAATATTCAGTAGAAAAAACTAAAGATGCTTTCCAAGAAGAAATTAAATTCCATCTAAAAGCTGCAAGTTTTACAGAGATTAAATTTGTCCAAACATATACACATTTTCAAGGTTTTTTCCCTTTTTTTTTGTGATAAACACACCATCCAAAATGAACTTATCCTCTACCTTGCAGTGGATTCAAAGTGGCTTTTGCAAAGGAACTCACCTTTCCTGACATACATCCAAAACAAGTTACCTGTGAGAAATGGGACACACCAAAATAACATACAAGCCCTGAGCACTATCAAGTCAAAACACGTAGCACTTACCACGTTATACAGACCAATGCACCATCGCTCGAATAAGATCTGCCCAGAAAATCCATTAACGAAAGCAAACCAAAGCTGAAACAAAGACAAGTTACAAGAAGCTTTAGATTACTACTGCAGTACATGTTTCCATTTACAGCAGAGAAGGATGTGGAATACAGACCACCATCTGGAGACAGCTGCTTGTCATGCTCTAAAAATGATTATCAGCAGTGCCAGGCAGTTATTCTCTTCTAAAGTCTTACATCTTAAATAATGCCACAGTATTGCTTATTTAAAATAAAACACTCAGGTGATGGAGCAGTTTGCTCTATTTGCATCATTGCTCTAAAAAAATAAATGGCCTCAAACTATTTAGAAGTCCTTATTGCTGGCAAATTAACAGGCTTGAAGTCAGAAGCCAACCCAGTTTCCACCATGGTCAGCAAAGACCAGTATTTTCAACGTAAGTGTGCTTTGATGGATGGATCAGTTACATAATCATATTACAGTTTTATTGCCTACATGATGTAAACATTACTATTTAATAAACTATCAATTTAATAACTAAACAGTGTTGATCTGCTGGAGGGTAGGAGGGCTCTGCAGAGGGATCTGGACAGGCTGGATCGATGGGCTGAGGTCAACTGTATGAGGTTTAATAAGGCCAAGTGCAGGGTCCTGCACTGTGGCCACAACAAACCCATGCAACGCTACAGGCTTGGGGAGGAGTGGCTGGAGAGCTGCCTAGCAGAAAGGGACCTGGGGGTGCTGGTTGACAGGCGGCTGAACATG
>NW_010520424.1:63529-67346 GCF_000687285.1 Phaethon lepturus
GCCAAGAAGGCCAACAGCGTCCTGGCCTGTATTGTGGTCAGCAGGAGTAGGGACGTGGTCGTGCCCCTGTACTCGGCACTGGTGAGGCCGCACCTTGAATCCTGTGTTCAGTTTTGGGCCCCTCACTACAAGAAGGACATTGAGGTGCTGGAGCATGTCCAGAGAAGGGCAACGAAGCTGGTGAGGGGTCTGGAGCACAAGTCTTATGAGGAGCGGCTGAGGGAACTGGGGTTGTTCAGTCTGGAGAGGAGGAGGCTGAGGGGAGACCTTATCGCTCTCTACAACTACCTGAAAGGGGGTAGTGGTGAGGTGGGTGTAACCAGTGATATGACGAGAGGAGATGGCCTCAAGTTGCACCAGGAGAGGTTTAGATTGGGTATTAGGAAAAATTTCTTCACCGAGAGGGTGGTCAATCATTGGAACAGGCTGCCCAGGGAGGTGGTGGAGTCGCCATCTCTGGAAGTGTTCAAAAAACATGTGGATGTGGCGCTTCAGGACATGGTTTAGTGGGCATGGTGGTGCTGGATTAATGGTTGGACTTGATGATCTTGAAGGTCCTTTCCAATCTTAGTGATTCTGCGATTCTGTGAAAAGGTTGCCCAAAGAGGCTGTAGAGTCTCCATCCTTTTACAAGTTTACAAAACCTTTTACAAGTTTCTAAATCCCTGGGCAAGACTTGAGCAACCTGGTTTGAATTTAGTGTTCACGTTACCTTAAGCAAGAGGTTGGACTAGATGGCATCCAAGCTGCATTCGAGCTGAGGGAATTCTGCAATGCCTTGATCCCAGAAGACCGCTGCAAGCAGCAGTGCGTAGGTACACTCTTTTCAGCATTTCCTTGGACCTAGCTTCCTTGAGCTTACTTATCTTAAGAAGCTTTTTGAAACAAGAACGGCTTTACTGGGTTGGAAGAAAATTTCTTTCTCAGTCAGTGGGCAGTGAAAGAAGTTCAGGAAAGAACATAAGAAAGAAGGGAAAGAATTATCTTCTCCCAAGTAAATTTGAAACTGGAAGAATCATCAGCAGTTTAAGGGCATCCTGAAACAGTCTGCATGTGAATCATTGCACTTAATAGATACCAAAGGATTTCTGTCAATTTGTGACTGTAGCCCCTTTTAAAATCCACAGCGCACTACAGCACTTCGTTCAAAATGAATTCAGTGTTGTGCGTAGGAACACTCCCCCTCCCCAACCCCTTTCAACACGTTTCGTCTTGCATTTACTTTACAAGGTCACATTGCACTGGATGCACTAGGTATCGCAGAGCACTCAAGTGACGCCCATGCCTACTCCCTTTTCACCGCCTGAGAGCCCACCGCACGCGCTGCCAGGCAGCTTTTCTGACACCCTTCCATCACTCACGTATAGCAGCACGCTCCTACCAGCGTTATTCGCTCTCTTGCTCACTTGGGCAATATCGGTGTCCTAGCAAAATACCTCAGCAGTTAATCAACTGAATCTCATCTGGCCTCTTCTCTGCTCCCACCCAAAATAGACAGAATAAGTAGGGAAGAGGACAAGAGAATATAACAAGACTGCATCAAGACCTACAACAGTCTTCATGAGTGTAATATATAAACAGGCTAGACATGGGACAGCAACAATTCTTCAGCACGGGACAGAAACAATTCGGGGGAAGATTAAAAGATTTACAAGATTGACAAGAATAAGGAAAAGCTGTTCCAAATCAGCACTGTGGCAAGACATTAGATTAGCAGGCTACACAGTAAAATGTTTTCCGACAACACATGGTTCATCTATGGAAGTGCCTGCCAGACAATGCTGTAGATGCAAAAAGCAATTAGGAAAAAAAATCATGGAAAGCAAGCTGGAGACCAGATGAGTCTGCCAGAGAACTACCACTGTTCACAGATCAGAAACCAAGGTTAGCTGAACCTTTATTCTGACCCTCTACAGCTGTTCTTACATCTGCTATATCACCATTCTTGTTTAAAATTAATCATCATTCTAATGCACTCTTACTGTTCAGTGAGAAGCAATGCCACTGATCTCAACTCATCTGCTTATAGATATGCCTTGCACAATAGGCCAGCTACTTAGACTTTTTTCCTACTTAAAACATTTTTTTTTAACCGTCAGCTGCTCTTTCTAGCAGGGACTTTTTTGATTTACTTTTTTGATTTCACCCTACATTATTCTAAAGTTTGTGCTCTTCTATACCTGATGCCCTTTTTGTAGCCTGTAGTTTAGAAGTAAGCTTTCTTAACGGCCAGCAGTTTTATTCCATTTCCATGTAGCTGAAATCCATCAACCCAGTATAAACAGAAAAATGTTTCTCCAGCCCCCTCCAATTCTTCCTCTTTCTTTCACACTGTCAATCATGCATTAATTTAGATTAAATAAGCATCTATCTTAATCATCCATCTCTATCCAGAAAAAGGACAGAAGGAAGACAGATTCTACATCCCAGCTTATAACTTCTACTTTATTGATCATAGATAGTTTGGGTTGGAAGGGACCTTTAAAGGTCATCTAGTCCAACCCCCCTTCAATGAGCAGGGACATCCTCAACTATAGCAGGTTGCTCAGAGCCCAGTCCAGCCTGACCTTGAATGTTCCCAGGGATGGGGCATCTACCACCTCTCTGGGCAACCTGTGCCAGTGGTTCACCACCCTCATTGTGAAAAATGTCTTCCTTAGAACTAGTCTGAATCTACCCTCTTTTATTTTAAAACCATTACCCCTTGTCCTATCACAACAGGCCCTGCTAAAAAGTCTGTCCCCATCTTTCTTATAAACCCCCTTTAAGTACTGGAAGGCTGCAATAAGGTCCCTGGAGCCTTCTCTTCTCCAGGCTGAACAACCCCAACTCTCTCAGCCTGTCCTCACAGGAGAGGTGTTCCATCCCTCTGACCATTTTTGAGGCCCTCCTCTGGATCTGCTCCAGCAGGTCCATGTTCTTTCCTGTGCTGAGGGCTCCAGACCTGAATTGGTATCTTGAACGATCACTGCTCTCTAAATCTCGATCCAAGGACTCAATTAATGGCTCAAAGTAGCATAGTGACCAGTCTCAGTGTTTAAATCAGTTGTATACCTCAGCTCTTCAAATGAAAGATATGAAACATCTTGGGTACAAAGCCTGAGGTCCCGAAAAGAAACCACCATTAATTTGGGGCTGTCAGGTAAGAAAAAAAGAACTTGAGGTTTTCTTCTAGGAAGAAACAGAGCTTTAAACAAGCATACCCCCAGATATTTAGCAATGATGTTCTAGGCATTTATCATCTCAATGCTTCTTGCAATTAATTGCAACTATGAATGAGGGCAGCAGTCTTAGAAAATGTAAGCGTCTCACAAATCAGAAGCCTGTCTGTCTAGCTGGCAACCTCAGCCTGTGCTCTGCTCAGTTTACTAGATTCCACTGGGCAAAGAAAATTTCAAAGGTTTGGTAGCAAATGTTGAGGCCTTTTATGACATTGGCTCATGCTACTTAGGAAACCATTGCTTTCTGAAACCATAGCCTCCCACAACTAGTCCTCCAGCAACAGCCATTTCTGATTTTCCATCAAGAGGGTAAAACAAAGCAGCCAGACTTTCTGTAGCTGGCCCATGGTTAGAAAAGCGCCAAATGCTAGAAGAAAAGCCCCAAACCAGGCAAAGCTAACATCTTAGATTCACATTGCCCAACAAAAATATTAGCAGTAACAAAGTGTAGATACAATCACATAAAACTTGGAAAAAGCAAAGCTGTTAAGATGTATTAGAAAGCAGCAAAGTACAAGTGAAAATTACCCTCTCAGCAACCCAGTTCTTTCTACTCAAACTTCCTACTCTACCGTAATTGGGTGATGCAGAATTCA
>NW_010520425.1:0-25152 GCF_000687285.1 Phaethon lepturus
AAAGCCCGGCAGCGGGGTGCAGCACCCGTGCCCAGCGCTCCTCGGGCAGTAAGCGTGGGGAGCGCAGCCCGGGCTGTGGCAGTTAAGCCATTAAATAAAGGCGGGGGGAAGGAGCCGCAACTGTGTTCCCTCCTTTTCTTCAACGCAGGGCCTGCTCGGGGAAACCCGGCGAAGGAGGACAGACCCTTCACCTGGGCATCCTGCTCCCGGGTGGCGAGGCTGGTGTCTGTCTAGGCACACTCCGAAGCAAGGGGTTATTTTTTTTTAGGCTCTGGGAAACTGTACTGCCAAGAAGCGACGCGTCTCTCGTTTTTAGTTGCCCCTGGGAGTAGGAGCTTTGATGATCCCAGGGGCAGATTTCAGTGCCCAAATCCCTTTGTGATCTAATTGCAGGTACCGCAGGACTTGGCCCAATGGATGAAGGGTCTTTACTCTGTTATGGAGATGCTGCAGTTGGAAGGAAGGAGCCTGCAACCTTTGGTACCTCACGTGATGGTAGAGAGCCTATTCCAATCTGCATCGTGACCTTCACACCTATCACACGGCTAAAGGTTAATAAAGCTTGTCTTTGTTTGTTATGCTGAGTATCAGACTCAAGTTGATTGTTCTAGGCAGTTAGTGTATGGACTAGGCAGTTAGTGTAATCTGGTGGGTTAGGCAACAGATAGAGGACAATGTGTTTTAAAGCTAGGATAATAGCAGCTGTCAGTCTTGTCTTTGCAAAGCTCCATTTAAAAAGAATCTGTGGAGACATTTAATGACTTTCAAAAGACATAGGACATCAAGTCTGTTCTCAGGGCTTTATTCCACATGGACTTGTTCCTGCTTAATTAACTCTGGATTAAAGGAAACAATGGCTTACTCTGAATGAGAACATCTATGTATAAATAAATCAGGAATAAGAAATAGCTGTGTGTAGAGACGAGCCCTTAGGTCACCTGTGTGGCCCAACAGTACACCTCTACCTGACCTCCTTCTCCTGGCTATCATCCTAACTTGTTCCTTGCTTTGATTTGGGACTTCAGCTGTAACTGGATCAGCCTGGAGAGACTGTCATGCTCTCAAGGAGCTCTGCTTGAGTTGAAGCAATTTTGGAGAACCAGGGCCTTGGACACCATAACTTCTGGAGGTGTGCACAACTTTGTTCCAAATAGCACACCAGATATTTATTCCACTAATGATACATTGTCATTCAAACTCCTGTTTCGTTGGGAAGATGGTCAAAGTTGCAAAACAAAGTGAGTTAGACAAGACCCAACTTGCACTTAGTTGGCAGTTGAGTTTAAGCAAAAAGTAGATTGTATACCTTCTACCTGCACTGTGATTTGAGAATTAACAGCAACAAAGGCATAGGAGAACATGGAAACAGCTCACCTAAGAGAATTTCAGTTGCTTCAGTGCTTTCAAAAGGGCTAGGCCTAAATATAATTCACGTTTAAGGTGCTTAGAGAACTGGCTGCCCATGCTCCGAGCTTTTAGTTGGCGAAGTCTCAGAAGACTGGAAAAGGGTGCCAGAAGAGCTTGTCTTCAAGAGGCAGAAAAAGAAGGTGGCAAGAGAATTCCAGAGCAGTTGGGTTCCTGACTAAAAATAAATTAAAAAAAAATGCTAGTAGCTAGCCAGGTAGGCAAACAACAGTCAATACTAGGCTTACTGAGAACAACTCACGTGAAACCAACCAAATGTATCTTTTTGTGGCAAGGTAACTAGTCTTGTGGAACTCTTTTTCTCTCCCATGCGTGTACATTAGCAGGGGCATGACAAAACTCTTTTCTTACTCTTTGTCTTGCAGTATTTTTCAGTCCTTCCAGAGACCAGGATTTAATCCAGCGCTTTAGCCTTTTCTTTTTAGAATTAAATCCTTCTAAAGGATTGCTTGGTGTCTATGGAGTCAACCTGAAGCTTTGTCTAAATTAACCTTGGTACCCACAAGAAGCTTTGACAGGTCGTAGGGCACCTTTGTCCTGTAAGTTAGAGCTAAAATGTTTTGCTTTTATGTTCTGTGAAGGGATAGCAGATGGCAACACTGTAATAGCTTTTAAGCTGATACAAAAGAGCACTACCTTGCAACTTTCCAAAAGATGAAACAAAAATCTGCCCATTCCCACTGCAAACGTTTAAGGTATGCTTAGGTTTTTATACACAAGTGGTACAATAGTGCTAAAACTACATTGTCCCTGAAGGAGGCTGCTGTCCCCTCTTTTGTGTCAGTGCTAGTATTCACACCATGCACTCGCAGTAACTGAATCAAGTCAATGATCTCACTTAAAAACCTCCCTTGGTTAGTTTTCAGACAGGTCAGAAAGCTGGCCTGACTTACCAGATGCTCGTTAATGTCAACAGAAGGGGACCTGAGTAGGCTGGAAGGAAACTTACCTCTGAAGAAGGTGATGAAAGGGGCATAGTTACACATCATAGCAGATGTTGGAGTTACTTGCTGATTTCATTGAAAGCACCCCCTCACAAACAACTGAGAAATGTGGTGTGGAGGTGGAAATGAGCAGTAAGAAGGGGGTGGGAATTCTTAAACCAACTTCTCCACTGAAGAAAATAAAAAAAACACCTACACTGTAGCTAATCCTACTGAAGTCAACAACACACTCCAGCTGGGGTGCTCCTAGTGCCCAGGGTCAGGGTATGAATTTTTGCTAGTTTGGGGCTTAAGTTGATGGCAGCCCTGCCTGCTCAGCGCCCCAAGAGTCAGTTCCTTTATAAATGGTTTTGAATGTAGAAAAGTAAGCCGTGAATTAAAAGGCAGGTGGGGGACCATGCTTGGGCCTTCATCAGTGTGTTTTCAGTGCTCATGACTGTAATAGCTGAACAAATCAGAACACAAGTTAATAAAAATCTTGTGGCTTCCTTGTAAAGCTGCAAACACTTCTTTAGAGGCAGAAAACTGAAGCATATCATAATGAGCTGGAGATCATGTAAACTCCTTGCTGTAGAGACAGTGACAGCACATACTCTGTATTTGATGTGATCTAGTAAGAAAATTACTGTTTTGGGGCTTTAGGTAGGCTCTGCAGATTGCTCTTAACATGTCTTTGTGGGATTATATGCCAAAAACCAGATCAGGGCAAGCACTCCTCTCCCAGATGCCACACTTTAAAGCTCGTGCAAAATAATACCTCTGCTTAACGATCCAGCTCTGAGAATTTTTTTCCCAAAAGACAAATATTGTGGTTTTTTCACAACTGCTTTCTTAGAAACTACTGAAATTTTTTTGCTAACATTCTTCCTCTGTAAGGATAATAAAAATCCCTGCTCTCAGGAACTTAATTGAAAAGTATTAAACAACCCCAATTTTACATATACCTCATCATCAGCTCTGTTCATGATAGTAGGGAGCCAGCACAAAGTGAAAAAATACAATTAAAAAAAAAGATTAATCACATTTGTGTAAGCAGTGAATAACTAACACGGTTGTTTCTGTGGTACTAGGGAAAAGAATGCCTAGTTTTAAATTTTCATTGACAAACCTCTGAGAACAAAAAAGGTGTTCTGCATGAGTTCCTCAAGCTCAATCTTGCTCTGCTTCCTGGCAGACATCGTCATTTTTTAGGTACATTCTTTCCTGCTGTTAGCTGTGCTGCAGGGCACCATCTCCGAGGTCATTATCAAAAGGTTTCTTTGTCAGCCTGGCAAGCCATCTCCTCCTGCCTCCACAAAGCCAAGGGCCGGTCCAGTCCCACCGAAATCCACAACAGTCCTGTGCCAGGGCCGCGGTTAGACATTCTGCTGGTTTTACAGACTCGAGTGGACTCACGCCAGTTTGCCTTATCTGATGATCTGGCTCCCTGAGAACAAGTCCCTAATGACTCACGTCCACCTCATGCCTGGTGCGCACGGGAAGAAGTTGTTTTTCAAGCTGGGTCCCACAAATCCCAGCAAATAATGCCTTGTTTCTCATAGACCTTCCTTCTTCTAGGAGGCACTGAATAAAGTACGTGTTCAACAAAGATATTTGCTTGACACATGCCCCATGTCACGCAACGTCGTGGGACAAGGTGGCAGGGTGAGTCCGCAGGCACCCTCTATGGGCCCTTCTATGGGACAGCACTTGGCAGTGCTTGCTGGGGAGAGAGCACCTTCAGAATCACGTTGAAAATTAAGCAGAAACAAAAACCTATTTTTAAAAACTGAATAGATCTACATACAGTTATTTTAGTACAAATAACTAGCATTAAACATTTATAATTTGGTATCCAAAAAAAAAAAAAAAGGCATCTCTCTTCTCCAAAGTGCTTTCATTCAGATGGATATTTTATTTTCCTTTGTACATGCAAACCAGCATCTTGGAGTGCTAACATAACACTTAAATCTTAGCATAAAATTTGAAGAAACAACTTTGAAGTCCATTGTTGCTAACTACTATTGCCTAGTAAATACACGGGTGTTAACAAAGCCTCTATATACAAACTAATATAAGAATGTAAATTCTAAACTAGATTACTGACAAGAAAAGGGATGTAACTTTTTTGCTTTACAAAGCCCTTGTGTGAATGCAAACACTGGGAATAATAATAAAGTGGAACAGGTACCTAAGCAATAATAGAATAAAACTCTAGAGTGTCATTAAGCAGCATAACTGAGGGAAATTATTTTAAAACACGATTTTCAAAAATAGGTCTCCATTAATAAATTATCATTCCATTGTGCCTGCCCCCACACTTGATTTTGTCTTCCAAAATGTGTTTAAGAGACTGACAGGAAGTTGTGGTGATTTAGAACTTGCAGGTTATATCCTTGCCCTGTGAGGGTGGTTCCACAGTTCAAGTACAAATCTATATTGCCATATTTAAATCTGTCACGTGAAACCCCGAATGGGCTTTGTCTAAATTAACCTTGGTACCCACAACACAGCTTGCGCTGAAGGCAGCAGCGTCCCAGTCAGGCAGGCATGGGGATCTGCCCAAAGGAGTAAATTGCTGGATATTGGATGAGAGGCTTCTGGTAAGCTATTGTAAAAGATCTGGAAAAGACTCCTCTCTATTCTGGTTGACTAATACTTTCCATTATAAAGGACTCTTTCTCTGGGAAGCATTAACACTTCTGTTGTTTGTTGCAGGCCTTTGATATTTAGCAGGGGAAATCCCAGAGGCTATAGTGGTACCTATTCATTGCCCAGAGAAACGTGAGTCAGTTTTACCCATATTGTGAAGTATTAAAAACGCTGTGTCTCCGATTCATGCACAAAGGCAGATTAAAATCAGGCTGCCACCCACATCTGTCTGGCCTGCCCCCACTGTGCAGATGGCTCAACTGCTCTTGAAGCATCAGCTGAATTGCCACAAATTACAGCCTGGTAATAAGTTTTAATAAAACTAAAACCTGAGCACAAAGATCTCAGCTGCCTGCAAAGCAGGAACTTTTAAGGCAGGAACTTTCTAGGGAGTAACAAAGTAGACAGCTATGGGAGGAGATTTTTTACAGCCGTCACTTCTAATCTGCCTGTAGTTGTGACAGGGGTCTTAAATTCCCTTACTCTAAGTGCTAAACATCATAGATAACCTGGTCTAGGTTGTTAGGCTGAAGCAGCAGCAGCAGCGAGCGCTGCTGTTTGAGCACAGGTGGACAGAGGCATTACTTAGGGCTCCCCCCAGCAAGCCCCGCTCCCATTCATAATGCGACTGGCACCACATGGCACGGACCCTTCAGTTGGCTCACTCTCCCCCTGCTCTTTGTGACAGCAAATGCAGGATGCAGAAGGAACAGTTCATGTGAGAGTGTAACAGATCCTATGCTGATATACCGCCTCCTCACCTGCTCCCGCTGGCCTTCGTGAGGGCCCCGGACAAAGCACGGTGCTCTTTCAGCTGTGGGGATGAGGGAACCAGTCCTTCCTTCTACTAGCCCCACACACTGGTCTAGCACGTCCTCATAGTCCTCTCATGCCACGGCAGTCGGCAGTTAGATCATGAAGGCCAGTTCAGGGGAGACGGTTTCCTGCAGAAGGTGCACAGCGTAAATCCTCCCAAACAGAAGTGCCCCAGCATCCATGAGGTTATGTGGCAAGCTCACTTTGCTTTCAGATGGCCTATTTTTGTTCAAACTATTGCCACTCTGTCTGACACTCCATTCTAGTTGGCTGGGGACTCACCCGCGTGCAGCTTGGTTGCTCATCCTGGGTGCTCAGTGCCAGTCTGTCTACATAAAGGAACGAACATTCAGTCAGCAGTGGTGATGCAACACTGCTCTGCGTACGCGCTGAAAGCTGCCTTCAAAGTGGCACAGCAAGCCTTTCTCAGAGAATACTTCTGGGTCCTCCAGGGATGCTGGCTTGTAGTGGCCAATACAGTGTAAGTTAGTCTTCCCGCTGAGTGATTAATACCATCTCCTGCGTGTAAGTCTTACGTATTTTAGGTGGAGGGGTCATTCAGTTCTTCTTTTAAAAAATATTTCAAACACTGGAATTAATTTTTACTGTCATGAAAAAAACCTGTCTTTTTGTCTATGCCCTTGATACAAGAATCAAATAAATGTCTTAGGAAAAGTACTTTGGCAAACAGGTCAGAATAACTATGGCTATGTGGAATTATTTACGAAAATAGAGTTAGGCACATTTAGCTATGATGCCAGTATCATTCGTTTACTTTCTTGACATTGTACCTGCAGAACCAACAAAGAACTAGAAAATTTCCATTATACCAAATGATATATAAATCATAAAGGTAGCTCTATGAACACCTTTAACTGTTTTATTTAGACATAACCTTGTTTTTCATTTAAATGTATTCATTTAACAATACATTGTAGCTTAAAAGTCCATTATAATAATAAAGTCTCTAATAACTCTTGAAATAATTTTAAAGTCACTAAGTAAAGCTAAGAAATCTGCCAAAATTGTAAATTTTCTACATACATCTCACAACCTGTTATCTGCTAATAAAAAATAGGATGTGTTACCTATCAATTCAAACTGTTTGTCTCATGCATTGGCTCAACACTCTCCCCATGGGCTATATTTTTTTAATAAATAAATACACACGCACACACATATATAAGCTATATGATATACAGAACTTAAAAGTTTCTTCTCCAAAAGGCTATAAAGTATTATATGTACATAATATTGTATCTTGCATATATTCTCTAAGCACATTAGAATAAGTTAACATGAAAGCTGAGAAAACACATAATTATATAAAAGATTTGACAACGATAAAAGTGAAGACTTTAAAACATATTTTGTTTAAAAAAAATAAACCTCCTCTGAAGAGTACGTTTTTCACAGTAAAAATCCACAGAAAGGCTGTTTTTCTAGAAAGCTATCTGAATTCCCAATCCCGGTTCCATTTCTACTAGTTTTCCCTTCACATTTATTGGTGTTGTTTCATCAACTTTGGCAGAACTACAACAGTTTTCAAATGGCTGTAAGGCAGTTTGAAGTTCAGAATACAGAGACTCTGGCATAGAATTCTCTGCTTCTGCCAGAACATTTTCTCCAGTAGCTTGTGGCCACGGCTGAAGCTGTGTGAAAAGTACTGCTGTTGAAGTCTCCCTTTCACAAGAGTCACCTCCTTCTCTTCCAAAACTATTTTGACTTGGTGAAGACTTACTTGTTACCATCTTGTTGTTAAGAGCCTGACCTAAACCCATGACAGAATTATATACTGCTAAATTCAAACTCATATGGCCCTCATCATCTTCTTTGTATCTAAGGGAATAAAATTGAAAATACTGAGAATACACATTACAAACATAGCGTTTACAGCAGAAAATAAGAAAACATCTAATTAGATTGCCAAAATCGAGAATGTCAGCAATTAAAAGATGAATTATATTGCTATTTATTAGGTGCCACTCAAACAAAAGACACTCTATGTGAAGGAACACCTGCAAGAGGGTTCCGATAAGTAGTTTTTATCAAATATACATCATGAAAGAGAAAATAAGAAATACCTATTCATAATTATATTGCTGGATTTTCTTGTCCCAAAATGGAGAGTATGGCTTGTTTATACTACAGAAGCTGTTGATATATTTATGTACTCTCTTTGGTGGATACAACTTGCAGGCTCAAAACAATTCTTTCAACAGTCTAGGTTACAAGAATTTCACAGTGGCAAAAGCTATAAAAGCAAAAAGATCCTTTTTTTCCTTGGTTTAACCATCTTTACACTAGGTTTTCCATCATGATAGTGAAACCTGGAGTAGTAAACTGTTTCATGCTTGGAATGTTTAAAACTTAACCAAACTTAATATAGCATTTAATTAAATATCTGGATCTCTTGAACAAAATGTTTTTAAAAAATTCCTTTATGATCTGAACAAGAATCAACTGGTAACATACCTGAAACGAGAATGGTTGCTAAGTTTATGAGCTTTTCGAAGATGTAGGGTCAATGTATAACTCCAGGAGAAACATTTCTGACAGATGTGGCATTTGTATTTCAGAATGCCATTACTCTTGGAAAGAAAGACTGTTAGAGTCATTGAAGGCTTGCATGTATATATGACAAAAAAAATAATCCTTTGCTGAAAAGGGGAAAAGCATACTAACTAAGTGAAAACCTTTTTGAAGTTAACTTCCTAAAATGTTGAAAATATGTGGGTTTTAGAACTTGTCTGATTAAGGAAACCTAGTGAACATGGAAATTCTCTGCATTGGCCATCAGTACTGCAGATACCTCCAGTAGCAGTGCAATGCATATCTTCCACCAAAATATATACATTTTACTACATAGCAGTGATCCTAACTCAGAAAATTGAAGAAACAGGCAACAAGCATGCATAAACTATGGCAGCCAAAACTGTATTTTAATGTTGTGGCCAGACTCACATGATTAAAAGTGATGTAAACTTTACACACTTTATAGTTTCTCTATTTTCAGGTAACTTATTAGCTCTAAGGATGGAATACCAACATGAGGAGAAAGGTGACATTGGATTTTAATCTCTGAAATATTTTGCTGTTGAGATTAGGATTGGGTGTTGTTGGTTTTTTTTTTTTGGCGGTGTTTTTTTTTTGTTTGTTTGTTTTGTTTTGTTTTTGTTTTTTTGTTTTTGGTAAAAAAAAGCAGGGTGGGTGGCCAGAGTTCAAGACTGTCAGTATGCAACTGCATGCACCTAAAGTAAACACACAAAAACTATAGGTAATGATGAGTCAGGTATTTGCATAATACTTACAAGAGTCCTAAAACTGCGTGCAAATAAATACTTGATTTGATCCAGAAATGAAACATTTCATTAATTCACAAGAAACTAAATGCACATACATTTGAAACTTTAGTCTCATTTACAGCAATACATTTCATTTTGCTATTTAATATACTCACCACATGTGCTCTCTTGTAATGCTGTCTCAACGTTCGTAAAGTCCGTGAAGTAAAACCACATCCTTCAACATCACAGCTGTAGGCATTTGAATCATTGTGTGTTTCAACATGTTTATGCAGATCATACGCATTCTTAAAACTGAAAACAAGGTAAAACAAATAACAGATATAATAGTACAGAGGAGTAGTCTTGTGGTTAATGTTTAGGACTGGGAGGTAGTAATCTTTGGCTCTGACAATGACAAGTGAAAGCAGAATATGTGTAAATTGTTTCTCTACCTCATTTTTTCCACCTGTGAAAAGGGGATAGTACAGACATCTCTTTGATGTGCTCTGGATTTCATTTTCCATTCCCTATTTCTTCCCACACATCTACTCCGTGCCCAAATCTAGGTAATTTTTCCACAACCGTGTTGCAAGGCATCACCCTCTCTTTCTGTTCATGTACAGAAAATTCTTGTCCATTATCTATCAATCACTTCATCCTCTCTGGTTTCGAAATGCAGATTATTTCCTTCTGTCTACCCACAGTGTGAGCACAAAAGTACTTTAATATTCATTCACTTTATCCCACTTCCAGCATACAAAGGCTAGGTCTCTTATCTTCTCTGGCGAAGTTAAACATAATTTGCTAATGCTTATATATGCAGCTTGGTCTATCACATCACAATGCCACTTTTTAAAAATTTTATTAATTTCACTGCTGCGTGGCATCATAACATGAACACAGAAAAGAAATCACCACAGAAAAATGTGAGTGCAAAAGAGCAGAAGGTATAGTAAGCCTGTGACAGAAAAATCACTCAAAGAACTGTGACTCTCCTAGCAAACAGCCAGCAATTATTTAGAATAGCAAAACCCACAGTTTAAGGCACTCCTGCTACACATCTCAACTTGTGATGACCATTTTGTAGTACACGTAGTCTTGCCATGAAAATTTGCCTTTTAACACATTAGTCCTACTTGCACCAGAAGCTCATGAACTACAGTGTTTCAGCAGCTGAAGGCAGATGAACAGCAGATGAATTTATTAGGTTTCTTCATTGAGCAGTTGATTATCTTTGTGGTTGAAAATTTTGCTTGCTTTACTAACTCCTATGTAAAATACTAACATGGTTCTACAGTTTTGCTCATGTAGTTACGAGCCTCAAATTTTCTTACCCGCTGTCACAGAGGTGACAATGGAAAGGACGTTCATTACAGTGTCGGAACCTGATGTGTGCTTTCAGTGAGGAGGCACTTGTGCATACCATATCACAAAGGGCACATGTAACACGATTAACTAGAAAAGATAGTAGAAAGAAAGATACTTTCAGTTCTGTATCACAGCTTCACCAGGACATTGTCTGCTATGACATATGGCAAAAAATGTATTAAAATACCATATTAAAATGAACAGATTATAATACATTTGAGAATAAAATATGCAGAGAAAAAAAGAGATAAAAATGGAATGCAGATGCAATAAAGAGGGTAGTGAAACAATGGTCAATTTTAATGGTCAATGTTTCAAGTTACTTTCAAAAAAGAGATAGTAAGGGAAAAAGACAGATGATCATGTTTCACTCTCTAGGCTCTAACAAAAAGGATGATTATCATTTTGCCCTTGGCACTTTGGGAGTATTTCTAAAAGATGGATGTTGTCTGGAGGTCTTCTGACAGACAAGCACTGGCAAATCTACTTTTACTATTTAAGGTATTACCGCTCTTGAAAAGGTGGCAGAAAGAATATGTGTTTGTCCTCCGCCTCCCCATTTCACATTCGGATATATTTGCTTCAGGCATAATAATGCTAGGTGCTTGCTAAGCTGCCAGACTACGAACTGCAATGGCTGAGACACAGGTTTGATCTGCCAACTCTGGAACTGGGGAGAACCTCTGGCAGACTGGCAGGCAGGACTGTAACATCATAAGCTGCACAAATGCTTGCTTTGCTGCACACGAAACAGCAACCCGATGAATGCCGTAGGAAGAGTCTCAATAAAGAAATTTTGTACTTAGACAAAATCTGTTACATTAAGGACTTTGAAACAATGCATTATCTTCTAATCAGCCCAGTGCTTTACAGGTGGCCAAGGAAAAACATGCAGTTGAACTGCTCACGTTTTCTCAAAAAAAGGCAGTAAATACAATGTACTGTAACTATTCTGGAATCACTCCCTGCATAGGAGAATAGTTTGTCTTAAACCAGGAAATGGTTGGTGTTCTGTTTTGTTTTTTTTTTTTTTTTCTTCTCCCTAAAATAAATAGCTTCACGTGGAAAACTAGTCTGGAATAACTTAATCTGCAAAACTGCATCAGTGAAGTTCAGCAGTCTTTTGAAATGGGTGTATTTAACAGTTTACTTAGTTGTCTGGCATGTAAGTATGTGCACGTAGGGAGTGATTTCAGAATATCTACAGCATTTGCATTCACATTACAGCCTATTTAAGAATAACTTCTTATAGGTAGGCAAGCTCTTTAAAAGCAAATTTCAATATTTATCTATACCAGCAAGCTATTATGAAATACGCTGGGGTAAGAATCTGAAAATGTCATGTCTGCACTGGCAGTTCGCACTAACATGCAGACATGTACGCTGCCAGAATTTTTAAAGAAAGCTGAATCATGAAAGGGGGAAGTAACTGGCTGTAATATCTGAAGGGATTTAGGTTGTGCCTAAACAGTTGAACCCAGGAATTCCTCCCAGTTCCCTCAGCCAAGTTCACGTTGCAGCTGATTTGCTCTGGCTTTCTGGGACATAACAGAGGATCACATCATCCTTGTTCCTAGGTCCAGCCACCTTGTGATATTCCCTGGCTGTACAAGCAGAACACAGTCTGAATTATCAGGGGACAAGGACAGCCAGGCACACTGTACAATTTACAAAGGTTTAAGTGCAGCCAGAGTGACCAGAAACAAACAGTTCCGTTAGCCATGTGTTTAATATATCAAAGCTATCTTAATGTGTATTATGCTTTAATTTAAAAAAAAAAAACCCAGCGTATTTAACTGCTTCATTAGCTAATAAAACCAAAACAAAATCTTAATTTGTATTTACTTCCAATTTCTATCCAAAATCACCCTGAGACAAAGGAATACAACTAATCTATTAAACAAAACAAAAATAATTCTCTATTTTCTAATATAAGAATATAAAAATTAACATATTTTAGTCACATGCATGTCAACTATAAAACCATTTAAATATGAACATGGTCAGTCCTAGTAGCTCACAGTGAGCACCAAATCAAATGCATAGGTGTTAAGCATCGATGTGTTGATTTGCACACAGCGAAAAATCATGTTTCCTTAAGAATGCAACTAGAAAGCAGAATCTACCCTGACTGAGCAAGTCTGCACAAAGCTACCTGTATGTTTATACAACCTAAATGGCTGGTGTTACATGGTTCAAATATTCCTATTCCCAAAGCAAAGACCCACCCACCTCTCGGCTTCTGCATTTCCTGTATGTCCAACAGCAATATCACGTTTCCTTGTGCTTAGATGCTGTAGAATTCTTTCCCAGCAAGTCATAGCTGTTGCAGTACAACTTGTGGGAATAATTTGGGGACCTCGGGGAGACTGTGGTTAGGTCAACGAAGGACTACACCATTTGAGTGAGGCTGATTATGCACTGCAAGGTGAGCAGAGTTGCAGCCCAAGCTAAAACACAGCTTTGGCTTTAACCATGCCCCTAGTCATGAAAGCAAGTAAACAGAGATGCAAGTGAAGAATAAGCATCTGCATGGAGCTACTGCAAAACAGAAAAGCCCCTTAAACTTTTTGATCAGAAAGCATGAAGAAGGGATTTTCCATGCTTCAGAGAGACTGGCAATAAAATTCCTATACCCTAGCATTTGTAACACAGTTGCCTTAGTTCCATGTATTAATTTTCTTAGCCGATATAATGATACTTATTATAACTCTGTAGTTTATCAAAACAGTTCTGTACAAGGTGACCTTGAGAAAAGTATGTTTTATTTTAAAAACCTCTGACTTACCATGTCCCCTCATGTGATCTCGTAGCAGCCTTTCATTGGCAAAATGTTTCTGACAGTTCTGGCAAACAAATATTTGTTCTGAATTTAAATAGAAGTTATTAGTGACAATACAAATAACTTATGAAAGATTTATTAATGAACAACCTATAGCTGCCAGTTTCATGAATAAACTAACAACAGCATTGAGACAGTTTTGACATTCTTTTTCATTACCAATACTCTTCAGAAGAAAATTTAGTTTAGGCTTAATGAAAAGGATTGTTTATCAGTAACTTAATTTTATCCTAAACAGAATACCAATCTGTTAAAAACATTAACAGTTTGACATTTGAACTTTTCTGTCATTTACCTAGAATGCTCCTACAAGAAAATACTTACTGGAAAAGCAAAACTGAAGAGAAAAAAAATGCCTTTTGACCTGCAAATAGTTAAATGATCATTTGGATTACTTGCAGAGATTTTGTAATCCAAGCCTGGCTCTTGTGGAGGTTCTATCTTCAATAATCAAAAGTCTTTCCCATTCACGGGCAGTTTCCCAGTGTCAGTGGAATGGCATGCTGTACCATGGGCACCAAGGGAAGAGACGCAGTGCGATGCCACAGCTGCCAAGTGAATACTTTTTCTGCTGAAACACGGATCTGAGGGTGTTCTGTTGCTCACTCTCATTACCCTATTTCATCAGACATGCAAAGTCGAGAGAACTTTTGTGCTTTATGAAAACAACTGCCTTCCTGGAGTAAACCTTGCTTTCATGCAATTGACTTACATGAAAAATAGAAATGTTTATGAAATTACATGTGCACATTGTCACAAAGCACCTTGAATGAAAATCTTAGAAATATAAACAGAAATAACAGCATATCCACTTACTATCTTCTGAAGCTTGTCTCTTTGCGTGATCTAAAAACTTAGTGTTACTGGAGAACATTCCTCCACAAGTAGGACATGCTACAACTCTTTCTTGCGTGTGAGTTCTTAAATGATCCCATAGCTTATGCTTTCCTTTAAATACAGCTAAACAATCTAAAACAAACAAACAGAAAAAAAGCTGCACACGACTACTGTACTCCTCCTTATGTAGAAACAGAAAAGGCTATTACATATGTCTCATGGTTATATTTTTAGAAACACACTAAAAAACTTTTTCTAGGGGGAAAAAAAATATCAGACTGGTACCACTACAAACATCACGTGACATTTAACCCCACAAATGTCTATGCCAAAGCCAGATTATTTGTCAGTAATGAGAATTCTTCAAGACACGTTGGCCATGTGTCCCTCTTACAAAAAATTAAGTTTTGAATCAGCAAAGAGCATGCTGCTATACTTTTCACCTTCACGTGTGAAAATGTTTGACTCCACATGTATGCTCATACAGTATAACAGAGGTAACATGCATTACTATTTCTGTTGCCCTCTGCCAACTATCACAGAAGTTCAGCAATCTTCATGGTCTCTGGAGAACCAGGAGAACAAGATGGGGTAGTGAATACATGTCAATGGTACCCCTCCAAGAACTCCGCTTACTGACCTCTTTTTTTTTTTTTTTTTTTACTTCACATTTTCTGTCTTTACATACACATTCACATAGTGGTTAACCGCAAGCAATCTGCTATCCACCAAATAATCTTTGCATATAAACAGCTACATCCTCAGATCTGAGCTCAGGAACAGGCTGGTACTGTGGACACAGTACAAGTTTTAACAGCGCAAGTAGAAAGCTCTGGCTATTGACATGCAACACATACGGGGAAAATCCCTAGTAGATTAATGTATTGGTATAAATGGAGCTAAAGAACTACTTTCAGGAGAAAACTCCAGACAGATGTGAAGGAATAGCCTACCCTATCACATAAGGAGAAGCAGCCATGAGTCTTTCTCATCTACCTAACAAAGGTAACAGCTATGCAGAAAGCTACCTTTTTAGAGAGGTGAAATAACAGCCTGGACCCAATCAAAGACTCTTAAGAATAAAGAGGACTAAAGTCAAATTCAAGAGCAAGAGGTAGAGAAAGATAAAATATTCTTTTGTGGATGATGCACAATAAAAGTAATCAAGTGAATCAAACTCAGTGACAGGTTGGATACCATTAGGTCTCAGAAATTAATAGATAAAATTAATTTAACAAAAAGGATTTGCCTAGTTCATTTAAGCAAGTAGGTGCATCACGAGTTCCATTTCTACTATTCATCAGGACATTCTGTCAAGTAAAACAAGAATGTAATAGCCTTGATTACAACCCACATCCACTCCAACAGGTAGAAATATAGGCAACTTCCTGGAAAGGAGTTCTGAGCTCCAGATTAACATACTTAGCAAAGGGACAGAACTCTAGACTCCTTATTACAAGATAAAGGAAATCCTAAAACCTCACCTTGCCTACAATGAGGAAGCAGGATCATCAGTGTCTCTCTCACCTCTACTGTGTACAGGATACTTCTGATCAGGAGGGGCCATAGAAAAAGGACAAGTTCCCATGTCTAGATCAGAAGCTGGAGGACTTGCTATTCTTCTAGTGCAACATGAAGGTTTGTGTCTCTGTTTAACCCCAGATTCAAAATGTGATATACACAACATCAAATTGAACCTCCCTCTTGCATCCTCCCTTTGTGAACTCTGACAGGGTCCTGAGCATACCAACAGCCTTCGATTACCCTGACCAGCTTGTAGCCATCTTTCTCTGTAATCCTCCTCTGCAGCCAATTCCACCCCACAAATCTAAGAGTTTAGTTGCCTGTGTTTCAGGTCTGCTCCAATATAGTGATGCTGTTCAAGCTTCAATCACACTTCTGTGAAAACAGCTAAGTTGCGAGTAAGAGCAGTGAGAAGCCTCATCTGGGACCTCCATTCACACGCCCTCTGGTTTCAGAGCTGCAGTTACCCACCGTGTAGGTAAGTATGCTGAGCAGGGCCCTGCACCTCACGGGACCTTGCCTCTGACTTGCTATCTGGACTTCCTGGCTCGACCTCAGTCCTGTCCTGTCACAGTGGGCTTGGCTAGTGATCACTGGGCTGTGGCTGACCCTGGCTAGCACCACCAGACCTACTCTATTCTTCTTGTTCGGGTTCTGTGGGACTGCACCCTGTCAGTGAGGCCCCTGCCTGCTTAACTGTGACCCTTTTGCCTCCCCTTGCTAGAGCAGCACACTTTTGCTGTACCCTCACAAATTTAAACCAATGCAGACCACCAGCTAGTATACCAAGGGTCCCTGGAAAAGACTGATCACTTCCTATCTGTTGTCCCAGATCTGTTGTCACTGCCTGGATGTTACGATTCTGCATGACACTTTCAAATGTATTCCACAGCCCTGAATGTCAAGATCACAGACTACAACAGACCCTGTAAAACCCAGGACCTATTCTTTTCTTCCAAGGCAGGATCAATTATACCTTGGCCTCAACAGAGGTCTCTCAGTTACCCAGTGATAGACAACCTCTATAATTTCAACAGGGAACTGTTACAGTATTTTAAAATATCCTATTACAATGCCTTTCCTAACTTGTAACTTGCACCTCACTTGTTACAACTGAAGCTCATTACTTCTCATCCTTTCTAGCACAGACATGGAGAACACGTGATTTCACTGTTCCTAACAGCAGATTTTATTCTCTTCCACACTTCCCTTTTCCCCACATTCTGTTATTTAGGCTATACAGTCAGAGTCGTCCCTTCACCTGTCCTAATGGGCTATATTTTCTAAAGCTACGATCACGCTGATGTGTAATTTTTGTTCCTCTATTGACTACAGATTCTACACTATCAGGTCACTGGAGTGAGTTCCCCAGCAAAAAAATAGTGTACCTGTCGGCTAATCTTAACAGGGAAAAGGAACAAAATTTTGTCTCCTTGCATCCACGGATGGGATTTTGTCATCATTGCAGTGAACAGCTAACCCAAAAAGTAACTTTAACCCATGATTGAAAAGATGTGTATCTGGGGGGTTCACCAAGAGGATTCCAGTCATACTTGGACTTCATTGACACATTTTACAAGACAGCTAAATTGACAGGTTTAAAGCAAGCACAGAATGATTTGTTCTAGGCCCAGAGTCCCATAGATTGTCTCATTATTCTTCAGCAGAAAATCTTTTCTTCTGGAGGAGTTCTGCTCATACACTTTGTAGGTATGAAGCTGAATGGCATGCACATCAAATGGCAGTCCATAGTTTAGCCCTGACTCAAAACAATCAAGGCATCTGCTATGAAAGACTGTCAATGGAATGTAGCTTCTATAACAAAGCCAAGGGCAGAACATCAGCTTTGAAGCCATGACAATAATTTTAACAGAAGAGGCAGCCAGCAATATAGAGGATGCATTAAAATTGCTCTTTCTCACCACAGAGCTGAGAAAAACTAGGATGACAATAGATATTCTTCCCTTGATTTAAAGGGAACAGATGAGGGAAAGCAAAGAGTAAGCTCACCATGAAAGATTATTGTGAGGGAGACATCCTGATCCTGAGTAGTAGAATAGACGTGAAAAGTCTCTTTGAATGCTATCTATCTGAACTACCAATCACAAGCAGAATTATGAGGAAACCCAATCCCACTCAGTACTGGCAGTTCTCAACTTAGACTAACTGGGAGTTGAGGGCGTTGAATCCCATGGATGATAGGAACTATTCTACTTAAATCACGGTGCCTCTAAAATAGAAATGTTTCTGCAACTATTTAAGATCGATGAAAAAATATCTGAAGCTCTCCCACAAGTTCCTATGCAATATGTAGCACTATGTGAATTTTGTAAGAAACACTGCAATGAAATACTTTTTGAAATTGAATTTTTTATATGAACTACCTTTCCAGTGA
The DNA here is from genome assembly GCF_000687285.1 of Phaethon lepturus. NCBI lineage: Eukaryota > Metazoa > Chordata > Aves > Phaethontiformes > Phaethontidae > Phaethon > Phaethon lepturus. Next base: position 18,070 of record NW_010520425.1, read on the forward strand.
CAATAAATAGCTTGCTTCTGATCTGTAACAGTTTCTTCCTCAGTAGCATAGGCATGAATAGCAACATGTTGATAAAACCACACTGGGTTATTGAAGGTAACCTAAAAACAAAATAGAAGCATGGAGAAGACAAGATAGTTTTGGCAGGAAATCAACTGACAGGAACGTAGAATTAAGTGTTTTTAGAAGCCAAACAGACACCAGTAAATATTGCAGTAACATTTAATTAACTCACCCCAACACAGAGGCAATTACATCTACTACAAAAATGTAGAACATTCTGCAGTATCTACCACACAAACCAAGTCCTGAATTTTCACCTACCATCTAGTAGTTGAAAAGTCTGTCTAGACTACTTAAGTGAATGCTACCCATTCTCTGGGGCAAAGATATGTCTGTTAATGTATTTCTGTTGATTTATTACTTTGGTATATTTTTACCTTCTCCCTTCCCTTCAATTCTACCTGTTCCTACTCATGAGAAGGCTATGAGGGCAGTGTGGGTAATTCCAATCAGAAATGGGAAGCCTGCACAATGATTAAACTGAATTAGGTGTTATGGACACAGCACTCCAGGAGTCAGTACTTACATGATGAGGGGAACTAAACCTTAATTAGCCTCTGCCTCACTCCACCAAAATCCACACCTGCAGAGTGAAAGTTGACTGCATATTGCATCTTCAAGTAACACAGGGTGTCAATCAGCTGCATACTGTCATCAGTCGCAATTCAAAGTATTTCTCTCAGTTCCAAATAATTTAACCTCTTAACCTCTCCGCTGTGCTAGCACAATTTTGTAAGGCTGCACACTGAACTGGGACATGGAATTGATTTGGCTTTCGATCAAATCAAAACACTGGGGAGAGGAAATAGGGAACAAGTGAAACTCCTTAGGCTTATATTGCCACTGTAGATAATGTACAGTTAATTCAAATTTAAACACCATTTAAAAAAATTAAAATATCTAGAAATGAAAAAAAAATTATTATTACCTGGTTTTAATCATCCTGATCTTAGTAGAGTGGTTTGAACTAAGCTGCTAGGTGTTCTTTGTGCAGAACAGAGCATTCACACCAGGAGTTAATGCAGGCGAACTGCTGCATTTTAAATTCATACTCCAATGTATTTCACAATAGCTCCCTTGGGGAGACAAGCCCTTGTTTCCTCTGAAGGGCTTGAAACATGATCTGAGAAATCCAAGGTCTTGTGTATATGAAAACATATAGGCATATTAAGGTGAATCAACTAAAAGTATTGAGCTAGACAGTGATCGAAAACCTCTTCATTTCTTAATCCAAGTAACCATATGGGGGTTAAACCCATTTTAATTTGTTGGCACCACCTCTTCAAGTGTTTCGCCGGAACTTTCTTGAATATTTCTTTATATGTAAATAGGAGAGAAGTTTTTGGGGCTGTTGCCCGAGTCAGAAGCTTTACCTCTGGGGAAACTGAATCTGACACAGTAGGAGGCACCACAAGAGTCAAGGGAAGCTGTATGGGTAATTTTCAAAGAGAATTATATTCATAACTGTGGGAACATATTTGCAGGAGGGTGGGAAAGGTAAGCAGTTTTCCCAGCTCTCAAAGTTCTCCTCTTCGCAGTGCGCCCTACCCCACCTCCTGGGTCTAGTCTAGCCTAGCCTGCCTACTAAGTTGGGAAACATTCTTTTAATTAATAAAATTCACAACATAGTTTGAACTTGAAAAAACATGTATAAAAAGATTTAGCAAAATGCTATGGACTAAAGGATTCCACCAGCCAAAACTGCCCACTTACATAAATGAAAAATGTAATGTGAAATCTATTAACGGGAAGATTTTTCTTCTGTTTTTAAGCATGATTTTCAAAAACACTGTGCTTACCGACAGTTGCAGCAAAATCAAACTGAGGGCTTTGAAGTTTTTATGAACGTCTTAATTTTTAAAATTAATAGACCAATCATAGCAGTATGCTTGTAAAGACTGATTGGTATGTATTAAAAAGTGTTAATAACAAAAATAATTACTATAAGAAATTGGATTCCTATAAGCTACGAGACATAATGGCAATAAGATTTCTTTGTAAAAATAGTTTGTAATCAAACTATGCATACAATCCAAAAGTTAGAATAAATAATGCTCTGTATTATATATTTGGGCTTATAGCTTTAAAAAGAGGAGAATGGGGTACCTCCATGCTTAATCCACTAGTAAATCAAAGGCTTTATTTACAGACATATATTTTCTTACCAGTTGACTCAACAACAGAATTACCTTTCTCTATAAAGTTCACTCTGGGATTTTTCATAGAATCATAGAATAGTTTGGGTTGGGTCTAAATGTCCCCTCTTTTAGTTTAAAACCATTACCCCTTGCCCTATCGCTACAGGCCCTGCTAAAAAGTTTGTCCCCATCTTTCCTATAGGCTCCCTTTAAGTACTGGGAGGCTGCAATAAGGTCTCCCTGGAGACTTCTCTCCTCCAGGCTGAACAACCCCAACTCCCTCATTTTTGTGTCATTCCTTATTTCATGTAAAGAAAAATTAATGAACCCAAACCATTCTATGATAACCCATGAATCACTGAAAGGCCTAAAGAGACATAAGGAAAAAAGGATCAAAGTCCTTTGAAAAACATTAAAGTTTTTGTTTTGATTTGTAGTTCAACATTACTAAACCTACATCAGATTTGCCCGTATGAGGTTGGCAAAATTATTTAGTTTTACAGTTTTTCTGATTTCCACAGTACAACTCATTTCGGTTGTTTCTTCTTCACCATTATTTTATTTATTTTCAGTTATATCGCTTAACTCAAATGAAACAAAAACCTCAAACAACATGAAAAAATTAATGTGGACCAGATAAACAATTTTCCTGCACTACTTCTTTCTCTAAAAATTATCTTGCTCAACAGTAACACAAAAGGAGATGGTAAGAAAATGTCATCTGCAAGGAATCACACTTGTGGATGCAAAGGTAATGCTCACTAGCCATAAATAACAGTTGAGGTTCTGAGGCCAACAGTGACAGAGAAAGTGCTTCCCTATAATGTCATATCAATATGAAGCCATTTTTGATCAGGAATGAACACCTCCAAGAAGCAGAAAAAAAAAATTTATATAGGTAGCACTATTTGTGTTAACATTGTGAAAAAAAAAGATGGTAACTGCTAATCATCTTGGTTTACTTGATACAGAAATAGCACAGTTAAAACTGAGTGGATAATGATTTTGTTTCATACAGGACATCAAAGAATGGTCAAAATACAAACCATTTTTAGATTAAACCAATCTTGGCCACATTCAAACAACAGACTTATACGAACAGCCTGTTGCAAATGTCTGATTTCTGTCCCATGAAAAAAAAGCCCAAACATTACCAACTGACCAAAGAAACATCAGATACTCCATTGCCTTTCTTCGGACAAACAGTAAAGACTCCGGACCTCTCTACAAACTACCGAGTTCATTAATTTATCATTAAACTGGGTATATCAAAGTTTTGCATATATGCTCTTAAAACACAAAAGAAGTTGCATCTTTGTCAAAAAGATAATTTTAGACCCCACAAAGAGAAAGAAGATTTGAATTTCAGGTCACAGATGTTATGCAAATATGTTGTTTACATTTTTGTGAATACTACCACAACAATTATCACGTACTACTTACAAAGATAGTGGGAAACATTGTTCAGAGGCAAGACTGAGCAAAGATTACCAATATTGAGTCAAATCCAAAGAATGCTAAGGTAAAGTTAGGAAAGGAAAAAAAAATGGCAGTATCTCAATGTATTTCACTTACATCACAATTCTCCCAATGGCAAACAAACTCCTCTGAAGTCTTTGGTAGCTGATGCCAGTTACGGCTATTCTGCAAACATGCTGGCAAATCATGGTGCAATGCCCGTAACTGGGAGCCTATGAATTTCAGTTTGGTGTGGTAACTGTGAAAATTGACATGTGCTATCAGCTCTCTGGGATCTTTTGCCCCAAATTCACAACTTCTCCACCAACACCGGTACTGCTCTAAACACAAGAAAGAAGTAACATTTTTCAGAACGCTGCATGAAATCTGCAACCGCATGCCACAACAGAGAGCATGCCAACAGTACTTGCATTTGTAATAACTTCACGATCTGTAAGTAGCCTTAGCAGAGAAGCTGGTAATTGTTATCTACTAATAAAGCAGTACGTAAAACTTGCAAATTTCCATGGCAAAGACTTTCCACTGCCTCAGAACTGCAGCAATACTAGAGCACTTTGTACCTTAAAACACAATTTTTTGCAGAAAGGCACTTCACAGATTCAATAGGAAAATTTTGTAAAAGTAAGTATTTTCGTAGGTATATACTATGACACCCTTCAGCTTAGGTCACAGAGACATTGTTAATGTTGGTCCAATTCTACTTTTTTCACCTTTAATTAAAACTCATTCACCTTTAATTAAAATGTCTACACCTGTAATTACACTTGATTACAGTGTTAAGAATAAAGAGCAGGATACACAAGAGCCAAAATAGCTATATTAAAAAGTCTAGTATATTATTGCTATAACATCCAGCAGGACTGCCTCTAATTTTCTGCAGATTCGAGTTTTTTTTTTGTTTTGTTTTGTTTTAAGTACATTTAGTACTATTAAAAAGATGTAAAATACCATACCCATCACCACATAACACCAGTGTATAAGGCAAATGCCGAACAAACAATAATAGTTTCCATTTTTCTATAAAGATTCATACAAGTGCCACTTTAAACTTTGAATTCTTAAGCAGTAGGCCAGTTCCCTGAAAGGGAAGACCTCTGCCATTCAAAAACAATTTGCTAAAATCTGTTTTAGACAATTGCACCTACTGAGGCCCTAATCTTAGAAAAACATCCTCAGCAGAAGTTCTCATGAGATCACATCTCCAGTCTCTTTCCATTTTAGTAATAGCTATCAATACAAACAACAATCCAGGACAATCACGGAATCATAGAATCATTAAGGTTGGAAAAGACCTTTAAGATCATCAAGTCCAACCATCAACCCAACACCACCATGCCCACAAAACCATATCCTGAAGTGCCACATCTACATGTTTTTTGAACACTTCCAGTGATGGTGACTCCACCACCTCCCTGGTCAGATACGAAGCAAAAAGCAGGTATAAGCCCTTGTCTAAGGGCTTCATGCAGCTGGGCACTAGAAAAGCTATGAACATCTCTGGTACATGTAAGCCGAATTCATTATTATTTTCTAGGCTAGGAATAATCTTCCAAACTGCAATGTAATCTGTGTGACAGATGAGACATAAATGACCTGCTGTTTCCAGGAGATGCTGTAGGTACTCTTCCAAGTGTTCCGCAATATGATTACAAAATTCCTCCATGCATTGCCCTACAAAGCAGCATTCTTTCCATTCACATGGTAATATCAATTCAGAGTTCTTAAATTTGCTTCCAGGGGCCATTGCCTAAAATTTTTAGAAGTACAGAGAAGTTTTAGTTATCACATTGCATTTCTGTAAATTTCTCTTGTAAAAATAGCAGTTAAGATTATGGGCACCTAGATGACATGAACGTTTCTGTCTTTTTTGTATTTTCTCTTAATTACTGGATACATTATTTTAAGAATTTAAGGCCATGTTTTTGCAAACATTTACACCTTGCAAGAAGCCACAAGTTTAACATTTTCATTACAACCATACAGTAAGAGTCCTATGATCACCATCCCAAACATCTGCTGAGGATGCCTTCATTGTAATTTAACTCCACAGCAGCACTGTAAAACCTCTTTCCACACAGAAAGCCAAAGTAATAATTACCAAGAGTGCAATTCCACAGTCACTTTAGCCTGACATCAGTGTGGGTTCCCGCCGAACAAGGGCTGGTTCCATCCACCCCTTCTTGTTCTTCTCAAAATCCAGCTCTGGAATTGCCACAGCCAGCCACTAAACTGATGAGAAAACTGATGCAACTGAAAGCTGATTCTTGGGGGGAATGATAGACAGATGGCTAAATTGGTTTTCTGCTCAACTGGATGCATGTTTGTATCAGTATAAAGGAAGTGACAGGAATACAAACCAAGGGGAAATAGTTCCACTGTTTTTGTGTGACTCTGAATAGATATAGCAATAGCAAACTTTATTAAAAACTACTGGCCTGTTCTCAGTGGTTTTCCACCCCCCCTACTCTTCCCTGTGTTACTAGATTCAAAGATCTGACAGTTCAGCTGCTCAGAGGACCACTCCCAAACTTGCATTATTCCCAGCAACCTGGATTAGTTTTAAGAGTTGAAATAGCCTCCAAGCAGATCAGCTGATGGGTCTTAGTCAGCAGCAGACTTTGGAAGGAGGATAGTAACAAGCAGCTGGGAGGAGGCTCGTTCATGTTCTCATCAACACATAGAGATCTGGAAGACAAACTCCGTCCAATAGCCTAAAGCATCAGTATAAAAATCTGTGTCTTCCCTGATGCTCTTACTGATTCTATTGATTAAAAAAGTCAGGCACTGACATAATACTGGGTTTAAAAAAATGGCATGCACGCGGAAAAACGTGCAGGGATCAGTAGGCCAACTCAGTGGTGTTAAGCAGACAACGTTACTGGCAGTATCTTTGTACTTCCTGCTACTAAAAATACCAACCTGGAAGCATTCCCCCGCCAGCAAGTTAATTACCAGAAGGCTTCTGAGCAAATAGATCATCTTCTATTGCGAGTGGGGCTCTTCCCACCTTGTAACAGTTTAAACTGCTACAACCAACCCTTTCATTTCACCAATGCTCCACCTTAGTGACCCGAAGCAGGAAATGCCGGCATCCCTAAAGACAGACTGAAAGAGATCAGAGGGCTACCATTTATGCTACACGTTAAATAACCCGTTGTCAGGTACTTTATTAAAGTTAGTCCAGACACAGTATTAATGCTACTGGAACAAAATATTTCAAGTTATAATTATGCTAATTGACCAATGCCGGTATCCACAATATCCTACCAACCAGACTAGACCAGAGGCAAAAGCGACCCGAGGGAAAACTCCGGGAGACACCTTGAAATCCTCCCGTCCATAGCGACACGGACCCTCAGCGCCTCCCCTTCCCCCCGCCGTCTCTACACCCCACCTCAGCCGC
>NW_010520425.1:25585-33508 GCF_000687285.1 Phaethon lepturus
GAAAGCGGGTGCGGCCGGCCCACGGCGGCGGCGGCCATCTGTCCCCCGCCGCGCTGTATGGAGGCAGCCCCAGAGGTTTATTTCCCCCATTTCAAACCTTCCCCCGTTAAGATGTTCCCCAAACCCGAGGGGTGCCCGCTGATGGCCGGGTGGGGGGCTGGAGTGTTGGGACGTGCCTTCACTGGAGTCGGTCCATTTTGCTTCCATTGTGAGGCAAGCTGACAAGTCCCCGCAGCTCATGAAGTCCCACAATTTCAGAGGGCCCATCTCACAGGCCCCCATTTCTGGTGCTGGAGCTGAGGCTGAACTGCCAGCTCAGGAGCAGGGATGGGGGAGCTGCTGGTGGGAGGTGAACATCCAACAAGAGAAGGGAAGCTGGGGATGGGCTGCGAACGCATCTCAGACAGTTAAAACACATCATCCTATGACTGCTGCTGTAGCTACCACTGAACAATCCCACTCACCACTGCCCGCCCTCTAATTCTTCCATTGATAGTGCTATGAGTTTAGATGAAACCCCACCATTTTCAATAGCCTTCACACCAAACGCAGGCACCTTTAAAGGTACGAGCTGTCAATGTACACCATTTAGAGCTGGAAGTCTTTGAGCAAGTGTGGGAGACCACACACATGCAGTTACTGCTTCCAGACTCTAAGTGTCCTGTGCAACCAGAATTTGTGATTTCTTGCAAGCATTAATTGATTACAGCAAGTTCTTGCTCTACTTGAATTACTTCTTAAACCACCCTTCATTTTGATAGAATGCGTACACTTAATTTCTAGACATTTTTTAAAGTAGGTAGACTCAGAAATATTGGCTGTACTGCAAGAAGACAAAGTAAATTAAGAAGAAAATGTGTATATTATGTAATTAGAATGACAGCTATCCCTTTACTAACCAGAAATGCTCTCAGGAGTGACTGGATTACTTTAAAACAGCAGCAGTAAATAGAGCATTCTTTTCCAAGACTTTTCTGCCAGGAACACCTCATATCTCTATTCAACCTACATCTTACTTAAATAACCACACAAGTATATCATGCCTGGAGGAAAACTTAGTGCATGTTGGGATTTGCTTGTATTTCATGGGAAAAAAAGTAGTAGAAAAGGGAGGAGAGTGAATGAGAAGTAGATGCATTTGCCTTCAGGACAAAGTTTCTCATTTTTCTCTTTGATTATGCAATAGAAGCTCTTCCCCTTTGCATCTTTAAAAATGGTGCTTTGTCACTGATTCCACTGCCTCTTCAGCAAAAATCTTCCGTTTGCATCAGCATGGACTTCACGGGAGGGCAATAAAGCAACTATTCTTTACTTTTTATGGCGCGCACAACCCCCAACAAGAACGCTCTCCTGCCCAAATACCCCCAACCTACATGCCTACATTTACTTTGAAAAGCAGTCCTGAATTCTGTGTGATAACTAGGGTCCCTGGGCACAAGTGCCATCTGTACGTCAGTCCAACAAAGGTATTTAATTATTCCTTTGAAAGCTCAGACTAGGGCCTTAACACAGGCACAGGTGTAGAGAGAAGGGAAGAGCATAACTCATGCATACATTTTTTAACCTACCAGGCAGTATAAGAGACTGAGAGCCATTCTTTTTTATCTCCCTCTCCTTGGCACAGCAAGGAACTAGCCTTACAACTTCCCCACCCTTTCCTTTAATGAGCTAATTTTTTTTAATTTCGTGTTTTTCAGTTATAAGACACCCTCTTTATGCCAGTGCCATCCCCTCAACGACGCCCCTGTGCCCGACTTGCAGGCAGATATCATGCAGGCCTATTCTGTGCGTGAGAAAGGGCAGTCACTCTTGAGAAAATGCTGCCCACAGCCTTGCTTTCCCTCTTCCCAGAAGTGACGAAATGTGGACCTGCTTCATTCTCTTATCATGTCAGCATCTTTGCAACCCTTTGGTTTCTGCATGTTGCTGCATATAACACACTGAGCGTGTTTTACCTTTGAATTTAATTTATGGTAAACTGAACACACACTAACACTTTCCCCTATACAGAAGTAACAGAATATAGGTTCTGCTAGAAAAAAGCGCCTGAACGTAATAATCACTAATATTTAGTTAACAGCACTGCATCCACCACGACTTGACCATACAGTTCGGTATAGCAGGCTGAGTATGTGTTCTCCCACATTGTTTTTAGCTACACTTCCAGTGTATTTCAACGCCTCTCAGCTCTCAGGTCCCTGTTCCTCCCCAGTTTTGAATTTCTTGACATCCACAACACCCAAGAGGTGCAAGTCTCAGTGATGCTCACCTTCTCCTGAGCTCTGTGAAAACAGCCAGCTGTGTGGGGAAGAGATACTGAAATGAGCACGTGGCTTCAGGGGAAGGCTGGCAGAACTCAGCTGGTATCTGCTCTCATTAGCAGCACCCAGCGCATCAATCCCTAGGCCAGCAGTTCTGGCAAACGAGCCAGAGCACGTGCCATCTCCTTCCCTGAGCTAGTGTCGCAGCAAGAACCTCAGACTCAAGTGGGTAGAAGGGCGGAAATCTGTAGAAAATTAGCATAATTAGTTTCTCCTAATTTTAACTCCTCATTTTGCCATTACTACACTTTTTTTTGTAGCCATTTAAATTTTTGATACATTTACTGAACACCTTAAAAACTTAGAGGTTTTTTTTTCTAAGTAAACAGAAAAATAAGGGAAAGGCACTCAACTGACAGCAAAAAGACATTAGAACTTAAAAACTGTGCTTTAGATGAAATAAATCCCCAATTCAGTAATTTTAATTGCATTTGACAGCAGCTGCCCTAACAGCCATTGCAACTAATAATGAGCTTTTCAAAAGTGTTAGCAACTAACCAGGCACTGTAACTTGTCAAAAAAACTCATGGATAAGGCAGAGACAACAGCATTACACAACAAACATTGATGAAACCCCAACTCTAGGGGTGAGACTGAAGTCTCCTGGACAAGCCTCATCTTCCCTGCCCCTTGCAGCTCAGCTCTTGGGAATTTAAGTTCAGCAACAGTGAGCTTGGACTCTCTAGAAAGCAATACAAGGTGTCAGCCATCGTTTGCTGTACTGCAGGGGCTCTCTGTGCCGGATCCCAGCCTGAACCGAACTGTGCGCTTTGTAGCTGGCAGCAGTACACATGCACAACAGCATTTCAGCACCCAGGAGGGAAAGTAAATCCAGAACAGCTTTCTCAGAGCATTTCAGGGCCAGAAACATATTTTCCAACCCATGGTTACACTGTATGGTGAAGTAACTGTGGCTTTTTACAGTGTTCCAACATTTTTAATCAAGAAAACTTATCGGCTTCTTGCCATATACAGTGCAAATATCATAGTAGCATCTCAGTACTGAAGAAAACCACTCAAAGACAAGTTGATGACAAACACGATGGAAGTACTTTTTTCCCTTCTCCTGTTGCCAACATGAGGTTTTGGGTTTGCTACAGGGCAAAAGCCGTTATGTGAAAACAAACCTCGGTAACTCATCTCATAGATGAAAGTCACTTGGCTGCACAGGCCGTCTCTTCGAGCAGAACTTTGCTGTGCACCGTGCTGCAGATCAGCAGTATCCTCCTCCAATATGTTTCTTTCTCCCTTTTACACCAGACAAGGCCAAGACACAACCACCGTGAAAAGGCATGCCAAAAGTAAAACGGGTTAAAGATTTTCCAACAGGTATGTCTACATCAATAATAAATGTAAGGCCAAAAGTAATTAGAAGGAGTGACATTATTATTACTTTAAATAGCACCAAGGAAATCTCATTACTGAACAAGAATTCACATAGCAATACTAACAAAGCTATTTACCCTACCCATTTTCACACAGTACCTATAATTTTTATATGATTGTCATTTGGATGTATGATATTTTTTCCATTCCTAGTTTTCAAGATGAGAAATTCAGGCTCTTTATGTATGCAGAACACTAGCTAATCACTCTGACAAACTGACAGAAAATTCAGTTCTAGAAATAAATTAAACCGTTACCTGGCCGTTCACTTGAAACAATTTGTGGAACAATAAAAAGGTACAGAAATGTAGCTGGTTAGACTGATAGGAGACTGACTGGTAGGTTTCTGCAAAAATATTCCCTTTTCCTACTGACACATCTAAAAAGAAAATTTTTAGAGAGCGTAATAGCACTTGTTACAGTAGGTTTTCCTGAGAGAACTCACCACAGACCACAGCCAAGAAAGATTCAATCTCCTCTGCTTTCTGCTATTACCCAGTAACAAGCTACAGAATAAATATTTTACAATGCTTCCCTATGTTTCTGTATATTTCGGAACATACAAAGGTCCATGAAATAATGATTAAGCTTACTGCTTTTGAAGCAAGCTTATGTGATTTGAAGAAGAAAAAAAAGTTTGATGCATTCATTAAGGAACAGAAAAGAGTAATACTGATAGAGAAAGGGTTCTGTACCTTGATGCTCCTTTACTTCAGAGCATTCAATTAAATAATAGTCTTAGCAATAAACAATGATGATACACAGAACACTACACAACATCACTCCTTTGGCTCAAAGTAATTCCAGTTTGTTACAGAACAGTTGTTATGCAAGATCTCCAACACATGGCCAAAAACGGTAACTTTCACATCCTGTAGACAAAAAGGCTAGTAACAAATTGGCAAAGGAAATTTAGATTGCACATCCCTTATGTAGTTTTATTCCTCATGCAGTTTGAAACAGCGTCAGTATAACTTTGGTATTCATCTGAAAAAGGCTTAGTTGGGAGAGCAGCTGGCAGCCACTGCTTGTCCAAGGTAAGCTCTGTCTGAAAAGGCATCAATTTCAAATGTCTCCAAACAAAGTAATTTGTTTGAAACAAAACCAAACAAAATACTTTGTTTTGAAATGTTTCCTGTCACAGCAACACTGAGAGATGATGAGGTACCATAGCAATGGTTGCAGGGAAAGTCAAGATCATTTCTAAAAGGAGGGTTCAGGGAAGATTAGCTTTCAGAGAACTTTCTATTGCCTGGCCTAGTCAAAGCCCTTCCAGTGGTTCTATTTTTCCCTCCTGAAGCAGAATATTGTTTAAGATAATTTTTACAGCAAGAACAATCATCCACTGGAACAACCTCCCCAGGGACATGGTAGAGTCTCTGCCACTGGAAGTTTTAAAGATACGACTGGACAGGTGCTAGATAATCTCATCTAGCCTGGCTTTCCCAAAAAAGGTTGGACCAGTCAATATTTTGAGGTCCCTTCCAACCTGGGCTATTCTACAATTCTATGATTTTGGAGATACTGAGAGACTGGAAAGAGACATTTCTTTTCTGTGACCACCAACATGCAAGTATTTATTGTGTGATCATTCCTTTTTATATCAGCTAGAATCAATCATTATCAGAAAGGTAAGATGCTAACTTGCCTGGATGGAATTATGCAGGCCAGTTTGCGCGGGAGGCATGCTCAGCAGTGTAAGAGTGCAGAATACCAGAGGATCATGTTAGGATTAAGAGATTTTGTGAAGTCAGAGAGGTCTCTATAATGGTTGATTACCACCATATGCAATTCTTATCAAATAGGCAATTACATGTTAAAATGACTCAGGTTGATTCAATGCATCATGAATGCTACTATCAGTAGAACTAACATAGAGCAGATGTATTCACTCTGCAGCTAAGGCAAAAAACCCTCTTCTTCTCCACTTAAAAGCTTAATCACCATTTACACATGTCTAAACAAACCTCTGATCTTCTAAAAACTCTATATGCAGTGCTGTAACCCTCCGTGTGTGTGTGTGTGTATATATGGATTTTTTTAGATGTTAGCCGTCTTTTATTTACCATAGCAACTTGACGTAGGACCTCTACATTTGCTTTTCTTTTTTTTTTTTCTTCCAAAGCACCCTGCCAAAAGATAACGTGCCTTTACCAACAGGCACCAAACACGGGGTGGGGGGAAAGTTTCACAATGTATTTCATAAATAATAAAACCTAGCTTCCTCTTGACCAGTGGGTTTGGTGTGAAGGGGAAGCATTTGTGGACAGGACAAAAGAAAGCTGACGAGAAACTTAATGGGCTTAAGCCAGTACTGAAATAATCCAAGTGATAGAGGAGCATAAAACTGTACTTCTCAGGATATTGGGAGACTAATAAAATTACAGGATCTCATGGTATTGTGTGAAAAGGATCTGGGGAAGACAGAAGAGGCTAGGTAATGAAAAATTCTCTTTCCCACCCTGGTAAAAGAGATATTCTCTTTCTGACATGCATCCTTGTCTCATCAAATACAGGTCCCTCCCATGCAGACAGAGAAATAGTTCTGCTCCTCTGACACGCAAAATCTATCACCAGAAACCTCTTTCATATTCATGTCCTGTTGCAACTAAGCTTTACACAGAGCCTAGCATAGCGAGCCTCTGGACACTGCTATGGCACCAAGAAAACCATTGGAGGTTAATTTTAATATCCAGACATTTATACTTTAGAAGAATTTCCTGTAGAGATTATAAGGCATCCTTTAGGGGTCAAGTAGTCCATGTTAATACAGACTTTCAAAGCTGAAGTCATTCCTACTCATATTTTTGCTAATACATAGAACGTTTTCATAAATACAATAGGCACAGACAGGATTTTTACAACCATCAATCTATCTTCACTGTCAAACACAGCAGCTGCTTTATCCTCAGCAAAAACCTTTAGCATGGTTCTGTGGCTCCGTCTGCTGCCCCAAAGGACCTTGTTCTTCATCCATAGCTGGAAGGACAGATTTGCTTTTCAGGATTCCAAGCATAAACTTTTTTTTTTTTTTTTTTTTTTAGTCTATTCCTTTTTGATATCAGCTGCTTTTTCTCTGTGGGAAAGAAACTATCTTCTTGACATGCAAAAGTCCAAGACTGCACATCAATGTATGAAGAATGGAATGAAAGTGTAGTTATCAGCAATGACGGATTTGACGCAACCCACTATTTATATCCCCAATAGTCATGCAACCTTGCCCATTATACACTAGGGCATGCTGCCTCCATGTGGCAGAATACACTTCAGACATTCTTTTCTCTTGCATTTCACACGATCTTATGTGGCTATGAATTTTGGAAACAGCTCTGGAAACAGAAGGAATAGAATCCATATCTCACTTCTGTTAGAAAGGGCAATAAAGGGGATGAAAAAATTAATGCAGCATATTGATAACAGTGTTTTTCACACAAATACTCACCAGGAACACACAGTAAAGCACAAAGGCTATATATATATATGTGTATATATATATAAAAAGAATGCTTTCTCAAATGTTTATTACATGATGAAAGAAGACTAATTGAAAAAAAAGTCACATCCTGAACTTGATCAAAGGGGACTGATTGCTCTTCAGGCCTATTAGCTAAAAGCGAGATTGAAAGAGCAGTTTTGAAAAATTACACAGAACTGTATCACATTCTTTTTTCAGTTCATAACTGGTTTGATTCAAACTTGACTAGAAGATCATAAAAGTTGCTTTAGCATTAGACCAGCTATCTGATTCAAGTAGCACTAACACGGTGTTATGGGTACAGGGGTTTTCACATCACTAAAATGGAAATACTTTGTGAAATTGGTATATTTTCTTCCACACCACACTCATCCCCACCCCAAAGCCCCAACCTCCACCTACTTCACCAATGTTGTTAGATACAAGACCTAAGGATAAAAAACAAGACAATTACTGTTTTGCCCATTTGTGTCTTTACATTTCAGTCTCTACCAGCTGACCACAAGTGCATTCCACCTCACTATGAACAAGGTCTTCCTATGTAATTTCCAGACTCGAAAGAAGTGGCATGATATGGCTGAAAGGGTTTTGTAAATGACCAGTGCTGTAATATTTAGGATTTCCCTGCTTTGGTTAAGATGTATTATGATGCTCCTGTCAAATCTCAATCCTACTGCACAAAATACAGAGTGCAAGGGGGTGCTAAATTTATGGTGTGATCTTTTTCCTTTTTCTTTCCCT
>NW_010520425.1:33539-60914 GCF_000687285.1 Phaethon lepturus
GTCTAGAGACATAGTGAGAATCTCAAGATTAGGGTGTTGCAGGGTGCTATGCCAATTTTAGCTTACATTTCATTGTATAAACATTTTCCTATCTCTGTTTGGTATCCAGCAAACAATCCTATTAGAAATGTACCAAATGTCTGTGTGTTTTTGTCCCTAAGTACTGTCCATTTCAAAACTTTTCAAAGTATAAATTAGTAGCTATACATCTGTTGCTGTTGCTCTGTTTGAACCTGTTGCTGTCCTGACTGCTGTTGCGTTGGCTGTGCCTGGGGCTGCAACACGTCAGTCTGAGGCACTGACCTCCATGTCAGAGGATGCTGTTCCGTTATCTGGTTCCCTAGAGGAGCAATGGAGTTCACCAAGGTGGTCAGGTTTATAAAATGGGCCACAGACTGAGGATTGGCAGCCTCTGGCTGTGGCTGGATCTGAATGTCATTTTGGCGGTTGTGCAGCATGGCGGAACCACTGACGGTGTCAAACGTCACGGTGAGAATTGAATTGTCCAGCTGTAACTGGCGTTCAGGTGCAGTTAGATGGCCCACAGCCACTGGCTGGAGGTTTGTGAATTGAGTTCCAGCTGCCGTCGTAATGGGGGTAACAGTGATATTTGTCAGCCCGACAGAACTGGAAGGGGCTGTGACATTTGGATCGCCAAGGGTCACCACCACCTGAGGAAAAACAGAAAGGTAACCTCAACCTTATATCTTGCAGCTGACTACCAAAATATCAAGCACCAAGAAAGATCACCCGAGTGCTGCTGGGCTCCCATGTTGCTGCTGGCAGCAAGAGAAGGCGTACACACAGAGGGGAACATAGAAAGCTTGGAATATAACAACTTCCACATATAGAAATGAGAAGGTAACGGGAGGGAGGCATATGCAACATTCAAAACAAGCAGCCAAATTAACTTTCACACTTTTAGTCACAGCTTCAGCCAGTTAGTGGTATCTGGCAAACAAGGAGATGGTAACACCAAAGAAAATGAAAACAAACACGAGGAGCTTACTGGTCCAATGCCTTCTTTTTTTTAAAGTCTCTATTCACCTTCGTATTACCACAATTAACCAAATTAGCTCTACATGTTCTGATCACTCTTTTGTGTTTGCTATTAGGAAAAAAAAAGAAGGGTTATGCCTCTAAGCAATGCCTGCTACCTGTCACTCTGCTACTGGATCTCACCTGCTGGATGCTCTGTACAGCTGAATTTGTCTCATCTCCAACATTCCCTGTAAATTCACCTTCCTTCTCTGTGTATTCACTGAAGGCAGGGTCCTCAGGCACTTGAGCTTCCTCCTCCTCACCTGACTTTTGTTTTCGTTTCTGGCCACGTTTAGGGGCTTTCATATGCTGTTTCCCTTCTGGTAATTCTCCCTGTTCCAAGGCTAATTCCGGCTGGAGCAACACATTTCCAAACAAAACATCAAGTCATTTTGCTTAGTCAAGTTCCAAGAAAGAGACTATCACCTGAAGTTCGTTTACTGCTGATTCTCAAGTGAAGAAACAAACTTCAGCAAAAACCTGATTTCAGGCAGAGAGACCTCACCCTGTAATTACCTCCATTTTACCAGCACCCATGTTATACAACAAAACAGATCAACAGCTTGCATCTGCTTACACATGTTAAGCTGGGGTTGACTCTCTAAAAGAGCACATTCCTTGCCCATCAGCCTACGCCCAGCTATGTTATGTACCAAAAAAGTGATGTCCCCACCTCACCCTCCAGTAGGCCTGGAACCTAGCTGCCACCAGAATTCTGCAATGGCAAACTTACCTGAACAATCCCAATTGAGGAGGCATCAATGGTAGTAGTCTCTGGCAGCTGCTCTAAATCATCAATCCTCACTGACAGAATCTGTAGACAAAGAAGTATCACCTGGTAAACTGCAGCAATGCATACCACAGTCAAACAATACAGCATTGCCCTAATAAATCCTGTCACAAAGCAAAAATGTAATCTAACATTTTACACATCTAATTTAATACAAGGGGATTAACCATGGCTTTTTTTAAAATAACCTTTTGGCATATAACCTTTTCATTCTCACTGAAAACCAGCAAAGTTTAAAGACAACAATAAAAGAATATGCTTATCTTCATATTCTAGACAGAACACAACCCACTGGGAAGTGATGAATTCTATAGAAAACAAACAATGTGTTTGAAAAAAATATTATTAGTTTAGCATTTCTATTTATAAACCTATCAACTGTGTCCTACTCCATTACTTTCAGCTGAATCTATACATCTCCGTTTATCAAAGAACAAAGTGCCCTCTGGATTGCAGTTATGTACCTGCATTTTTAATCCAAAAATCAATAAACAGAGCTTTTTGTTGACTTCCTTCCCAATCATCACAATAAAAAAATGTTCACAGCAAAGCAATACTAGTGACAAATCAGTAGTAAAAAAAAAAGCCTCAAAGACAACAGACAAGCCTTAGTCAACCTAAACAAGAAATGCTGAGGAGAAACACAATAGCTATTCAGAAATTTAGAACACAGAAAAAGCCCCGTTGGGGTCAGACAAAACATCCCTCTAATCCAGATTCTCTGTAGTTAGCATTCAGCTTTAACACTAAGAATAATTTTGTATCATCAGCAGATGCTGCCATCACCTCTCTATTCACCATGTCTTTCAGAGCACTTCTGAATACAGAGAACACAATGGGGAAAAAAGAATCAATTATACTCACTAATGTATGAAGACAAAATATGAAAAAAATATACATTTAAGCTGAAGCAGAAAAAGAAAGGGGATTTAAATAATCAGAACAATTTAATTTTTAGGGACTGACAATCAGATATGTTTACTACCGAAACATAATGAAAGGGCTGATTCAGTTAAGTGCATGCTTAACAGAGATCACCTAAAATTGGCCCCAAAAGAACAGAAAAAGAGAGGAAAAAAAAGAGTAAATCCTTTCAAGTCACTGAAGGCCATAAACTTTCTTTAAAACAAAACAAACAAGAAACCACCCCACAATCTAGCTGACAAACTAACTCACCTCTGGATGTTTACGCCTCATATGTCGACTCATGGATGCTCTGGTAGAAACCTTTGTCCCACACAGCTGGCAGCTCTGGGCTTCTACCTTATCATGAGTGAGCTGGATGTGCTTCTGTAGCATGTAATCAGTGACATACTTCTTATCGCAGACTGAACATGTCCACTGTTTTCCTACTGGTGGCAGATGGAAGGAAATGCTGTTAGAAACAGCCCCCAAAGATGAGCATCGTATTGTCAGCATCTCAACAACAGGAAGAATTTTATGTTGGTAACATGATGTGTAACACTAGTTCCAATACTGGCAAATCTAAAGCAAGCCTAGGAACAAAATTAGGATATTGTCTTTGGATACTGTTTTTTAGAGGATTTACCTGTATGAATCAACTTATGAGTCTCCATTGTATTTCTCTCACTAAACGTCTTGCCACAGAGCTCACACATGAAATCTTTGATTCCTGCATGAAGAGCACATTTAATATCAGAGTGAAAATAGTCTAAGATATCTGTGACAATTCCAAGTCTCATATTACTAAAAAAAAATATATAATAAAAAAAAATCACAGACAAAGAAGTAGAAGCAGCCCAGCTTCACCAGCTATTTTTATCTAAGCCATGTCACTATACCTGGCAGAAAATGAATCCAAGAGAAATTGATGCGGGATGTAAAAATTTGTTTTGTGAAATGAGAACCTGAAGACTAACTTAAAACAAAACCGACACTCTAGACCTACCCTAGACCAAAACAACCTATCTTAAAACAGCAAAACATGAAACCAGCTAAACTATAGATTTTAATTGTACAACAGGTGGTCTTGGCTGACAAGAGGACAAAAATCTCACTTTTCAAAAAGCAGAATATGCATATTTTTTTATTAGTGTCCCTCGTACTCTCTGACTGTTCTAGACAAGAGTTCCCTCAGGAAGCATTTACCTGGTTCAGTGCAACTTTTCTACCTTTAGAGACCTCACCTGTGTGTCTTTTGTAATGCTTCAGCATGTTGACTTTCTGTGCAAATTTTCGGTGACATTCCTTGCACTCATATTCTTTAATCCCTTTGTGAAGTTTCATGTGGTGACGAAGTGCGTGTTTTGTCTTCATTCCTGTGAGACAAAAGGTACAGCACAACAATCAGTCCATGGCTCCCACCTTCAGAGGAGAACTCAGGATGACTGTGGTGGTAGTCAAGAGCTCTAAGACTGTATTTCCTGCATGTCCACAATTGCATATTTTTAATTGTTTAAGTAACAGTGCACATTATCATTATTATTTCAATTCCAGAAAAAGGCTCTGGAAAACATCTGAGTAACCACTGAGGAAAAAGCAAAACAGCAGGTATAAGCAAAGACAAAACAGCGTTAGAGATGTCAGACTTACTGCCTTTCCACTAAAATACCAGTTCAGATTCGTTCAAGTTATAACATGAACAACTCAAAAAGTCAAAGCAACTTTGACTCTTAAGGCTTACAGAGAGAAATTATTCTATTTCTTAAGCCTGAAAACAGCCTAGAATGAAAAAATTAACTTGTATTCACTTTTGTGCTGCAAATGCATTGGAACTCAGTCAGGCAAGCACTACTTAATCTGACAGAAGCCAATTTTATTAAAATCAGTTTTGGCTTACAGGCCATGAAACTAAATTGTATAAAATTAGGGGCAGTTTATGTAACCATAAGGCTCCTGATTAATACGGTTTCTACCTCTCAAGAATGTAGGATTTACAGCACTCTGAGGACCTTCCCAATTCACCTGCTATTCAGTATAACAATTAACGGAAAACAAGGCATTAGACATACCTTTGCCACATTCTGCACACAAGTATTCTCGGATATTATCATGGACTCGCATATGTTCTTTTAACATGTCTTTTCTAGCAAATGATTTGCCACATTGCTCACAAGCATGACTTTTTACACCTTAAAAATAAATTTAAAAGACAACATAAACAAAAAAAATGTTAATGAAAAATGTGCATCTCCTAAAAACTGACTAAACTGGTGAATTAGAGGACAACAGTCCACTTGTGTTGTCAACCACATCTTTCATGCATAGCCCAAACTAAATTAGAAGACTTTGGAGAGAGAGAGAAAAGCTGTCTTTTTGTGTGAGATCTGGAAAAAAAAAAGACAGACAAAGCCTGAGGTAGGAAAATACTGAATAGCATGAAATAATAATGAGCTGTTAAAAATGATTTTGCAATAGCAGTTTTCAGCCTGTGTACTGGTGAGAAGGTGGCATGAATAAGAATTTGGGGAAGAACAGAATACAGAATTAGGATTTTTAGCAGGTGAATCCCACATCGTATTAACTAGGAATCTGGATTGTGTGCCTAGACTAAATATCTTCGTTAATACTACCTGCTTTAGAAAACCAGTCTACCCTAAAAACATAAATATAACATTTATCTTGTTGTAACTAACAGTAAAAACTTGTAACTTATTTCCTCCTGAAAAAGTAAGGCAGGCACTGGCAACAGAAATTTCTTTTTAATACTGATAATAATGAAGAAACACAACATTTTTACCTGTATGTATAAGCTTATGTCTTTCCAGATTTCCTATACTGTTAAAAATCCTTCCACAGATTTCACATGGATGGATGTATCTGAAACCAAAGAGACCAAAAACTGTGATTTTTTTCTTAAGCCAAAGGTGGTTTTCAGGCATCTCTGTCAGTAATTGTATTTCACTTGGTAATACTAATCACTATAAAAGTTCCTTGAAAGATAAATGCATTTTTAAAATGAGCCTTAAGAAACCTATTAAGTTCACTACAAGCTTGGAGCAGCCTGGCATTGCTCTATCCCCAAATCATATTTTTAAAAAAATATTTACCAAAATCATAGATTTATACTTTACGAAGCCAAAACCAGGAGGCTGTTGACTAATCGTCTATATGGAGTGAATCATTAGTGATATGTATTTCAGGCTATTAATAAACATTTTAACACACGTTATACAGTCTCAGATATTTTAGTACAGCCCAGTGCTCTAAAAACATCAGATGGCAGAACCACTGTAATTTCAAAAGGATATAGCCCTCTTATCAGTCCAACACATCATCTTACTTCTGCACGTTAGGATCAGGCAGGTTCTCCCGATGAATGACCATGTGTGCATGGTAAGTTGCCTTCAAGGCAAAACGTCGGTTACAAATGCTACAGCCATAGCCCTTCTCCTTGTGCACGTCCATTATGTGCTTCAGGTACTCCTTCCCTCTGCCAAAAGTCAACTGTGGAATGAACCAATAGTGAATGAAAGGGGAAAAAAGATGTCAGGAACAGCGACGATCTACGAACACATTACTGGGACCTAGAGTCAGAGCTAGTAGATATAAATATCCTGTGTATCACTACATGAAAAATCTGTGAAAGTTGGATTTAGCCCTGACCCTCTGGCCATTACAAGCACACTGCTACAGGACATCAGTTAACTCATTTGGAAAACGAGCTTGAGATGGTACCTTTGCTTCTTACACTGTGCGAGTAGAGGATCTCCAATTACTCATGCACCGAGGAACAGCCATTGAAGAGAGCCACATCTAACCTCCACTAGCTGTCAAAGCAGAGATGCCACAAATGGAAAAAAGGTCTTTTGGGCTCTAGAGGCATGGTGAGCTCTAGTCTGCATAGTAAGCTTTGGCACTAGCTCCAGAGGAGTTGGTTATTTCTAGGCATTGCAGGGCAGCGATTCTAGCTCAGCTCCTGGAAGTGCTACAGCAGTGATAGACAGGTGCTCCCCCACTACTTAGCTCCCTGGGCTAAGCAACCCTGCATACGCATATTTGCTCCAAAGTATCAGGGCAAAGTGCCATCATGACATGATCTTTTGCTCCACTGTTGGAACTAGTCAGGGCGTTTCTGACAGCACTGCACAGCTTGGGGAAGGTATACTTTAGGATGAGAAAAAAATGAACAGAGCGATTCTTAAGAGCTCAGAAGAAATATTTCACTGAGACTCATTCGTATGTTGTTCTCCCTTAGGAAAGTGTAAACAGCTATTTTCAGCCAAAAAGAGTCTCCTCATCTATCACAGGTAACACTCATTTTTCACAGCTGTTGCCTTACACAACTGTTTACTTCACAAACACCTGCAAAAGCACTAAAAAACCCAGCTTGCAAAAAGAGCTTTCTAATTTGAATGGCACAACTGCCCTCATTTGGAAGCATACAATTTTATATAGTTTATGTACCCATTAAGTGTCAGGCGTTAAAATTACCACATTGAAAGCAAGCATATGATTAACTGCTGTGGCACCACATCTTCTTATGCTTACTGACTTAAGCTTAAAATCAGTTTGCACTTAAAACCAGTTTGCAGATAAGAACAGAAAACTGAAGTATTATTATCTCCATATCTTTAAAATTAAGATAAGCTAAGGTCTTTCACCATATTAAGTGCAGACTGTGAAATAAGCTCTGATTTCCCGGGGCCAAGTCAGTGGCTTAACTATCAAAATTCCCCTGTCTCTCTGTCAGTTTGGCCAGTTTTGCTGTTCTCGCTGGTTGCTTTTGCATCCCACGCGCTCCAGCACAGCATGCTCACCCAGTAAGGGCACAGAATCCAAATGGTCCTTAAGGACCTCATTCTTCCCCATTACTTCTTTACAAAGTGGCAAAAGCCATGCAGTAAGAGGTTTAAAAAGTCTTCCTCTCTCAGCTGACAGCTGAGTGAAGTATGTTCCAGCAGTACTTCCAGTGCCATCCTGTTAGTAATAGAGTAGGCCAATAATAAGCAGTCACACTGAACATAAGCAGCAGTCTTAATCAAACTGGATATCCACTAGAGGACCATCTGATCTCATCAAAATTAATCAATTTGTGGACTGTATCATTCAGAAATGCTGTAATGATTTTAATTTGCACATAATTGAAAGGTAGTGTAACATTTGCATGTTCCTTTATTGTTTCTTCCTCTGGTTTGGCTTGCTTGCTTCCTTGCATACAGGTAAGCATATGTATGTGTATTTCTCTTAAGTGTTTATCATTCACCTGACAGAACACCACCTAAAGTCTTATGGAATATCACTTCATAGATTAGAGGTAACAAGCACTGCAGAAGAGAGCAGACCTGTGAACTGGCCTACTCTTTGTGAACCCTTAATGTTATTTAAAATTCTGAATGATTTCTAGACATCTCCACTCCCTTCCCCCATCCCAGAACAAGTTAATTTGAAAGTATTTAAAGCTACCTGGCACCTTTTGCAGCTATACTTGTGAGGCTCAGAATCTGCACTTTCATCAGAGTTGTCATCGTTTTCCTCTGATGAGATTCCAATTTTACCAATGAACTCTTCTCTCTGGTGATCATCCATTAGTGCTATGTCCTGTGCAGGGTGGGAAAGAATATTGTTTTATTAGATTAAACTTCTATTTCAAAAGGTAACACCTAGTCAGCTTTTGTTGCCATGCAGACTGCCTTGCACTAAAAATTGCTGTAACGTTATTTATTTAAAATGTGGGGTTCTTTTTTTCAGCCAAAAAGAGTCTCCTCATCTATCACAGTAACACTCATTTTTCACAGCTGTTGCCTTACACAACTGTTTACTTCACAAACACCTGCAAAAGCACTAAAAAACCCAGCTTGCAAAAAGAGCTTTCTAATTTGAATGGCACAACTGCCCTCATTTGGAAGCATACAATTTTATATAGTTTATGTACCCATTAAGTGTCAGGCGTTAAAATTACCACATTGAAAGCAAGCACCTCCTGCTTCATTCAATTCAGGTAAAAAAAGTTCCTCTGTCCATGACTAAACAAGGAAGAACTGTTTATCCAAACAAATAAAAATAATTTTTTGTGTATAAAATGAATTTTAATGTAAATAGAGACTCAGCTGGTACAGTATTACATCCAGAAAAGCATCTTTATGAGCACCACTGATACAATTCCCTTTCAATTAAATTTCTTAAAATTCATTGTTAACCTAGTTACACCAAAATAATCTGGGTCTGATTAAGCACTATTAATAGGTCTGTTTTTTTTTTTTTGTGATTTGGAACATTTTGATAAAACCAGGTAAGGAACTCAATACACAGGCAGTTATGCTGGCATGTACAAGAGAATCACAATCATTGGCAGGGAAAGGGCAGGAACAATTAGTTCTCTTGCTCATTTTTTTCCCCACTAAGAGAGGGGATGACAGTAACCCCTCAGACCAACCAAACTACAACTGAAAAAATACATCTGACTGCAGCCTTCTTGTTATTTTCTCTGCTTTAAACTGAGCAACTTCTGTGATTTACCCAAGGCCACAGAGGTGGTTTTTCCACAGTGTTCAGAACAGTTTTCTGCAGTGGTAGCTGAACTAACTTCAAATATGATAGTCCACATACTCTGTAGCAATCCAGATGTAGAAACAGCCATGGGTAAACCAGGGCACAACTCATACTAGGCTGCTATAGAAACATCACTGCACAGGGTACATAATCACTGTTGTGTTGCCAGTATGAACATGTGGCCCTAACAGTCTCAATATATTTATTGATATGTTTATGTACCTGCTAAGTAACAGGCATTTTCTAATAAATTATTAACACAATACCTTAAAATGGACATGAATGTGATCTCTCAACACATCCACCCTGAAAAATTTACGTCCACAGATTTCACAAGTGTATTTCTTGTCTCCATGTGTTAAGAGGTGTTTGTTCATATTGCTCCTACATGAAAATACCTAAAAGAAAAGAAGAAGGAAGGAAGGAAGGGTTTGTGTATCATGTCCAGCAGGGCTACAGTTCTTTGCAAGTTATCCAGCGGGTAGCACAGAACATATTTACTGTCCTGTTTTATTCATTCTGGCCAGAAACATGTAGGAGCTCCTGTTATCCAGCCAACAGGCTACTGCAGAAACTGCTAGCACAGCAAAATACAGGTGTACGGTTCCAAGGAACTGACTGAAATTGGCCATCCATCAGAGGTGGACTTCCAAAAAAGCTGCATCAGAATTACGTAGGGTAAATTTAGAAATATTTAGACAGCGTCTTTTGAATCATGAATGTTCCACCTGTCTATAAAAAGACACATCCACAAAATCTACCTTCATTGATATGCAACGTATCCAAAGCATCAAAAACAAAGGTCTACACACCAGCTTAAGAGTTGCTAGAGTACATCCTGCACCATGAATCATTAAACATTTATAAAATCACTAGTTAAACCCACAGTCTTTGGACCTGTGATAACAACATCTTAAGATCATGAGCGTTAAACACCTAAATGCAACAGTGCCATGACTACACCATGAATTTGCTTTGATTTCCAATAGAAAATGTTTCCCAATACACACAGTCAACTCCAGCTGTTTACAGTCCGACAGAAAAACTTCACTCTAAATAACACAAGCCATGAGATTTCACTGACGGACACAGTGGCCATGTTACACTCTACATTGTGCTACATGTCCTGAAAAAAAGTCTAGTCTATACTGGATATATATGGGAGCTAAGGCAGTTTAAAGAGTAACATCTTGGCTGGGGGACAGGGCTCGCTAGTAACTAACCACACGCCTGTCTGAGTTGCAAGGTAATCTGACGTGGCACGTACATCAGTGCAAGTCATTTACCTCAACCATTTGGCAGGCTGTGTGCCTATTCAGGTAGGCTCCTATTGTGGTTTAATACATGGGTGGTAGCTTGTTATGCCACGGTAACTCATTGGGAGGCGCTGGGTTGAGGCACACTGTACCACTGCAGTATCCTTGGAGCTACAATGCAGAGCTTCACATGGCACACATGGGGAAAGACGCCTACCTTCCCGCACACAGGGCATCCCGAAGGCTCCTTCTTGTAGCGAACCATGTTTTCCGTGCTGTGCTCAAAGTCTTCTCTTTTCACACGCCTCACCCCTTAACAGAACAGTCCCCATCAAAAAAACAAAACAAAAAAAATAAACCATGGTTTTCCACTCCAATCTGCATGCCCTTTCAGGTGAATACTGTAAAGAAGAGTGAAACACTGGGAAGAGCCTCAATGCAGAATTTAATTGCTAACAAAAGGATAATTTCTAAATTAAAACGGTGTCTTAAGAATATAAAAGCAGTCTGCCAAAGTGATGTATTATGGCTTATTGGTTATTACACCACTTGTAAAGTGTCTGAAAACAGAAATTTATTGTCAACACCTGGAAACAGGCAGATAGCAGGCCTTGGCACTTTGATTGGATATGTGGCGTAGAAACTCCCCTTTGCAGTCTCTCAGGAGAGAGGCTACCATCCAGCATCATCTTCAATGCTCAATGAGGATCTCAAACCTCTTTCTCTGCTTTTGGGAGGGAAGAGGGCTGCTGCTGTTCTGTGACAGCTAAACATGAGATGCCTTGCCATTGTCCTTGTCCTCTAGTTCATGACACAAAGGTCTGAATCACAAGAGCAGCCAGTGACGGTTGGCTATACCCAAAGCAGCAAATTAGACAACCTGGCTGCTTTTTTAAAATCACCTTTGGTTTTATCATCTAGATCACTAGAGGTATTTTAATAGCTATTTCAGCAATCTACCATCACCCAAGTTTTTACAGAGTCTTTCAGTAATTATAACATCCTTAGATGTTTGAGATTTTGAACACTGAAATTATCTCATTTTCATATATTCTCAAGATTTTGAGAGATAACATCACACAGCATTCCTATACAGTAGTCACTTTCAGTTGTACATTGCAAGTTAATTCTCTGCCTTCAAATTTTCAAGTTACTACACACTTTTTAAAAAAAAGAATTCAAAGAAAGAAAAAGATACAATTAAAATCAGCTAGTCTAAACTATTGCATAATAAGCCAAGCAACTTTCACATGACTGTTAGTAGCACACTCACCAATCATGTGAGGCTGAAAAAAAAAGGTAGGTACCTCTCCTAGAAAGTTTTTCATGGAATTAGACAACTGCCCTCCAGGTTCCATTACTATTATTTTAAATAAATGTCACATTTTGCTGAAACCTGCTACTCCAGATCAGGTAACTGACAAAAAAATGACAGCTACCATCCAGAAGAATCTAACACACAATGATTTCCTTAACCTTCCCACCTCTACTGCTGTTTCAAGAGTAATAATTAGGTTGATCTGCAGTATACTTACCTTCCAAGTGTCGTCTCTGATGGTCTAGCATGACATCCTTCCGGTAGAACATCTTATTGCAGATTTCACATGCAAACTTCTTATCCCCATGCTTTTTCTTGTGTTTTGAAAGATTACTGTTTGTAGAAAAGAATCTGAAACACATCTCACACTGGAATGTCTTGTCATCTGTAAGCAAGAGAAACCATGCAGCTCTTTACAGATGAAAACAGGTTTTGTGTGCTTCTTTTGTAGTTTGTACGTAGTTCTTTTGTTAGATCTGAGTTTTAACATGTAATCGATCATTATGTGGATTGAGGAGGGAAATGCAAAAGCATCTGTTCTTTTACTTAAAATTTTTTTTCAAAGGCAATAAATGTATATGATGCTAACTTGAACATGGAATCTATCATTGTAACTTCCTCACATGGGCTATTTCCATTGTGTTGTAGCATACATTAAAATTATCTTTGGAGTGGATTCTGTTATAGTTAATTCAAGTTTTTAATGTTGGTAAAATCACTATGCATACAGCAACACAGCATCACACAGCTGTGTCTAAGCACCAGAATACTTCTGCCAGCACTGGCTCCTAATACCAGCCAGTACAGAATACTCAAGAAAGTATAAAATCTCAAAAATATACCATTACATAACAGTAGGCCTATGAGGAATGTGTTTTGTATTCAGTAGTTGAGACTTCTCTTGGAACATGAAAGCATGATCTTGTAGGTGGAATATGCCAGTGCTGCAGCAATCACAAAGAAGTAACAGTTTGATACCTTGAAGAGCAGAGCAAAAACTGCTGCTCGTTTTGGTCTACTCAGACAGAAAATGAGCTGCTGCCCTTGAATAAACAGAATACTGAGGTTACTTCATATTATTTTCCATTCTTGGTAAGGCTGAGCTTTTATACAAGCTGTACCCTCTGAAAGGAAATGAGAAAACCTACTTTGAATGGTGCTATAAGGAGCAATTACTCAGGTGATTCTGGACTGACAGTTATCATGGGTCCATAAAAGTAACCACGACGTCATTTTCTAAGCATAAGATCACTCAGCATAAATAATGTGAGTAACCACAAGGGATAGCTATGGGGGAAAAGGACAGTAAGAAAAAACATCTAGAGAGACTACTGCAAGTATAAAGAAAGCACAAGAAAACTGTAATTACAGAAAACTACAAATTGTTGATAGTACTGGCCCCCCTTCCAGTTCCTCTACTTCAGAAAAATGAGGTGAAACTTAGTTTCAGGAAAGAAGATTAAACAGAGATGGTGACAGGGTGTCTGTGAACATACAAATGAAACACCAGTGAGGATATTAGATGAGTGAGCAGCAGATACTAAAAAAAAGCAATACGTAAGTGGATGTGTTGTTCTACAGATTACTGGTTACACTTTTCTTACCTCAAAAAAACTCTTTTTGTGATAAGTGGGGCAGGTGGTTGTTGTGATGATGACAAAAATCTAAACTCCTACTTCCCTACTGTAGTCTCTATGCTGAGATGGATTTGTGGACATCCCCCCAAAATGGAGTAGAGATGCCAGAGAAAGCGAAACCATTAGCCATTCTCACCAGTCCTGCAGTTATGGAATTCCAATGCACTCTCTATCCGAAAGGCCTTTTCACACGTGGTGCACTTGTATCTGTACTCACTGTCAACCTGAGGATTGCAAACAGTAGCTGTTTAAGCGGGGAAAAAGCCAAGTCACATCTGACAGAGAAATTCTAAATCTCAACTACTTTTTCTGTTTTCTGTCTTTTCCAATTTTTATTTCTTCAACGGGACATTTAAATACACATTGATGCAAAATTCTGACACTGTATCATCCTGTCATGTTCCTACACCTGAGCTCTCTAAAAAAAAAAAAAAAAAGTAAACCATGCACCTGTATGCATGTAACAGTCTTCCTGATAATCCCCAGTTCAACAGAGACAGAGTTTTTGAGAAGCAAGATGTAATCTGACTCATCCTCCAGAAAAGATGACAGCAATCTGAGAGCTTAGGACCTTGATGCCAAGCAGCAAAATACTCACTGACAAGGCCCCACTACAGGCACGATGCTGCTACTGTAAGCGCTGTAGGTTTACACATGCGCACATAGTCCTTAATGACACAGCATTCTCCCAGAGAGTTCATACATTAAATGACACTACAGGTGGGGATAAGTGAAACAGGACAAGCAAACAAGACTGGAACAATCCTATTTAGTACCATAAACTGAAGTCAGATCTCACCTCTAGATCATGCAGGTCCAGCTAACTCCAGCTTGTTTTGCTGTAACTGATGCCTGAAAACAACTTTCTATAGGAAATTCAGACACGAAAAAGGAATTGTATGCTCAAAAGTGTGTCCCCACTTTGCAAATTCATCAGCTGTCTAACAGAAGATGTTACCTCTCCCTATCAGCCTTATCTCATTTATCCACATGGATATCTGCTCAAATATAATTGACCCAAGCTCCACAGCTAGCACCTGGAAGCTCACTGTACATTTTCACCTAACCTCAGAAAAAGTCCACTAGTCATTTCCACTCACTTCGTTCCTGCTGTGCTTGTATGAAACATGCTGCTTCAAGCTCTCTTTACGGCTGAACAGCTTTGCGCATTCCTCACATTTAAATAGTTTGTCACCTGAGGGGATCAATCAAGATAAAATAAAAAAAAGAAAGTAGTCAGCGACTGATAATCAACTCCAGGCAAGACAGGGGAAACCAAAGCACAAGGAACTGCAAACAAACAGGCTAGTGATGAGAAGCTTTAGTAACTCAGGAGATCCAAATAGGGGACTTTAACCCTTCCCAATAATTTTAACAACAATTTTGTTTGATTCCCCCACCCTTTTTCAGTGATTATTTTTCATGGAATCCTTAGAAGTAGGTCATGGACCCCCGGAACTGCAGGTCACAAGCTAAAAGCACTCGGCTGACATTTACACAGCAACGTTACCCATGTGCCTGTGAAGGTGGGGGCGACATGTATGTATATATTTAAGGGGAAGAACAGTTCTGGGAACACCATCACCTTCTCATCCCGTTTAAAATATGTACCTAAATTCAAATTCAAATTTCAACTTTCAACTATTATCTTCCCATGCTTTGGTCTGCAAAACTACAAGAGTTTCCTAAAGAGTTTAAAAAAAAAAGACAAACAGAAAGAGAGTTCTATTAAAATTATGTATCACAATATCTAAGAATAGCCTAGCTCTTTTACTCGAAGGTGGAACCACTGAGAGACAAAATCAAACGCACCATGAGAACGGATGTGCCTGCTGAGGTTGCTGCTGTTCTGGAAGATCTTACTGCATATACTGCATTGATATACTCGCTTGTGCTCTCCAAGTTGTTTTATCAGCTTCCGTCGTATACCATGTCTACTGGAGAGAATTAAACTTCTTTTGAGGGACATGGTGTTTTGGTGATGAGCAAACCTACTGGATTAGAGAAAGAAAGGCAGGGACTGAAAGGTATCCCACAGGTTGCAAGAAAGAGTCCCACCAGCTGGCAAAAGCTAGAGGAGTGTTATGCTGAGCTTCTGGCAGGAGTCGGGGGCCTGGAGCTTCCTCGCTGCCCAGGCACACTCCTGGCCACCCCGCTGGAAGCAGCAGATGTCAGAGTGCAGCTCACCCCAAATTACCTTCACCTAGCACAAACAAGGAAAAAAGCAGCAGCCACCAGCCTCAGAGATTCTCTGTCCAGGCCCCTCAGAGAAACATAAAGGATCTGTTCTGCTTTTCCTCTGAAAACATTAGCACTATTTCAGCTTAAGAAGCTTGGCAGTTTGCATGCAAAAGGCGTATATGATAACAGGACAGCAGGGCAGCAAGAAGCAGTACTGTTCTATTTCCCAGCACAACCACCCGCTGGAATGCATTTTTGATGGCTCTGTGTCTGCCAAGGACTTCAATATATAGCTCTACTAGCTAATTTTGAAAAATCAAATGCTTTATTATACAAAAAATAATTCAAAAAGCCTATTTTACCAGGACAAAAAGACATAAAAGAATCTAAATTAATCAAATTATATTTAAGAGTCCCCCCGAGGTTCTGTTATACTTAAGTTTTCCCCTCCCACTGCTCTGAATCTGAAGTATCACATGCACAAATCAACATGAAGTCATTCATGAGTTAAGATGACAAGCAAGACCGAGGAATAATGGTTAGCATAATTTTTTTAGCAAAAATATCTTTGCCTGTTTTGTCACCAACATTCAACGGGAGTAATATTTCACCTTGCAGCTGCAGGAGGCTTTTGGAATCACACTGAATAAAAGCAGTAATGTGACGGAAAATGAAATTCTCATGGTTCATGCTCCAGAATTCTACCACCAACATCTCACCATCTGTGCACCATCCTCCAGTGCACAAGCCATCTCTGCGGCACTCAAAGTCAGCTCTTGTAGCAGCAGCATCACACAATTTTAGGCTAATAAAAAGAGCATCTGTGGGCCCAGAAGTTGAGCAGAGCTGTTACATGCTACATAATCTTAATTAAGCCTGTGAGGAAATTCTGCATTCCAGAGCACTTACTTTGAACTGATGCTATTTGTGGCGCTAGGCATCTTTCCTAAAACCAATTCCATAATTCTCTCTTCTGCAGCTGAAGGCAGGGCTACCTCTTCTGGTGGGACCTCAGTTACAACGTCAGCTACACGTTCTGCTGCAAACACATCACAAAAATACAGTGTTAATGTGGATAGCTAGAAATAAAACCACAAATGCAAAAATTTGCTTTTGTAATGAGATGTGGCACTGAACATATTATTTGTCCACAACAGATAATGGATTGCTAATGAGTAGGTAGCACTTGCAAGATAGAGAAAGTGTCTACTGAATGACAAGTAAGATGTAGCTAACATGTATTACGGAGGTGTGATTTCTTACCTCTCCAACCTATTACTAAGGCATCAGTTGACTATGCATCATGAAATTTCCTATTAGAACCTCCCGTAAAGGAAGGTAAGGCCCTGAAAAACAGTCCCTTTCAAGAATAAACCTTAAGGTAGAGTGAGGAAGGTATCTCCTCTTGAGAGGAAGGATGCTTTCTCTCCTGTTGCTTCTTGCAGAAAGCTAGGCAGGTTTCTCATAACCACTATCCTGTGTTTCTCTGGGCCTCTCTATTACTGAAACAATCACAGGAGAATGCAGGCAATCTAAGTGTAGGTGCTGCAACATTTAGTGCAGACAAAGACCTCAGAGATAATTAACAAAATTTGTAAATTGTCTGCTTTAGTGATGTGACTAAAAACTGCCATCTTGTCTCCGTGCTGCTTTCTAGGCCCTTCTGAGAAGGCATCAATACAGGCATAGGAGAGGATATGTGCTTAGCATTTTCTTAAGCTTTATTTTACCCGCAGAATCTTTCTCTTCAGCAATGACAAGAGGTGTTTCTGCTTTTGCTGTTTTGGGCTTTCTTCCCCGCCTGGCCTTCCTCCTTGAGTCTGTACTGGCACTGGCTGCATCACAAATCACTGGCTGATCCACAGGGGAAGCCTCTGCTGGTCTCTCTGCAACAGCCTCGTTTTGGGTGGTTTGGGGGGCACCTTTAGCTTGTTCCAGGTGACTCAGCAAGTGCTCTGGGTGGAAGGGGGAGAACAAGAGAGTAAGGAGGAATGAAACTGTCATGAAATACTCAAAGGGATAGATTGAGATGAAGCCTATCTGTCAGGTCAACCTCACTTAGCAGAGAGACTTCAAATTCTTTCAAAAGCAGTTGCAATACCTTCCTAAATAAAAGCATACAGTCTATTAAACATTGAAATGATTATTCACAGATACTGAATTTTTTAACAGATTTGTTAGACATCACTGGAAAAAGATTGCACCCCCCCTGATAATGGGTACATTTTCCCAAATGCCCAAGTTATTTACAGCCTAAGTCCCCTCTTCAAAAATGATTCATCAAATGGTCAGAGCTCTTAAATATTTTAAGTTCCTTTGAAAACTGCATAAAATAGCTGCAAATGAAATGCAGAAGAAAAAAGGAAGTATTTCACTACCTTTACAAAATCTGCGCCATAAATACCAGACAATATCACTAAGTATAACCTGGCATCACTGACCGTATACACTGCTCATGCAGTTCCCATCCTTGATATTCCTCACATTAACATGTCATCTCCTAGACAACAGTTTTATTTCTTCTAGATTCAACATCACAGGTATTTTCCCAGAGACTGACCACTACTGTATCCAAAATATCACTGTTTTACCTTCCCTGCTACTCTTTTTCTTAAATGAACATAAAAATTAAAGCTTTTATCTTACTGCATCATGGATGCGGTATGGCTTCACAGTGTCCTGCTCTGGAAGAGCAGAATTCTCCTGCTGTTTCTCAGTACTCTCTCAATAATTTCTAGCACTTCTCACCTGTCAGCAGCTGAGGCTCCTGGAAAGCAGACGAACACACTTTACACGTCCACTGGCTGGACTCTGCTTCTGCAGCTCCACTACCTTCTGGAGTGTTCACTAAATCACAACAAGAAGAAATACTGAAAAACTTTGAAAATGGGAAGGTGGTAAATCCCTGTAGCTTTGTTTACGTTGCAATAACTCCCTGGGTATCACAAGTTATGATTTAAGCAGTAAGAGGCCCACAGGAGTAGCTGGGACCACTTCAGGATTTTCCAAACATGAACACTTAGAACATCAGAACAGATGAGAAGTCAGAACAGAAACTAAATGATGCCAGGAGAGAATATCAGTGCTCTTATAAAGTCTAGATGGTCCCTTTACCACTTTCTAAAGAACTGTGATTACCAAAGGCACAATATAAAGCAATTTTTAGCACCTTTAAAACCGGGGTTACCAGTCCTCTTCTGGGTCACCTGATGATAGAAGCAGGAGAAGCCTCCTTGCTCTCTTTGAAGAGCATTGCAGAGTAAGAACATTTGGGTTAATGGAAATAAGGGTGAGGACAATGAAAACCTGGTTTTGAGCGGTTTCATTAATTAGATGTTCTATGAAACCACCATATTCATGTTTAAATTAACGTATCAGCTCACACCAGATAAAGAAAGTAAGAAATTAGGGAGGAAATGGAACTGGAATGAAAAAAAAAAAAAAAAACCAACCAGAAAAGAGGAAAACGATTTCTCTGTTCGCAGTCCATTGTCTTTAAGTTCTGGATGATATGTCTGAATTTGTCAAGAGGATCTGATAAATCTGGACTGGTTCAGAGATTTTTTTTGGTACACACAAAGCTGAATATTCCACAGTGTACAAGACTTCCCCAGAGGAGGAGGATGACACTAAAATTAGGTTAAGTGAATGGCAGCACAGGAGATTCAAACTGTACCTCAGTTTCTGCCACAGATCATTAGGAAGTCAGTTAATCTCTCTCTGCCTGAGGACCCCATCTGTAATGGGAAGATAAACTTACTTCCTCCTTTTCACTGTTGGCTCTTAAACCAAAAGAAAAGATTCTCTGAGGCAGAAGTTGTTCTGTGCTACAAATTACATTCAATGTTCTACACTACAGAGGTGTGTAGCTCATCCATGCTGTAATAAATAAAAACTGACTAGACAATTCAGCAACAGAGATTCCTTCTTCACAGGCTACATCAAGAACTTCTTATCTTGAGAGCTCTGTCCAGGAGGCCAAAACCAGCAAACCTAAACCCCAAGATCCTGCATAACTTAAAAAAAAAAGTCAGATTGTTAAGCAACATGTAAGCTATTGTGCCTGTCTCATGAAGTTGCAGGCTAGTAAAACTGAAAAAGCACTACCTACAAAACTGAAGCTTCCTTGGGAAATTGTCCCTGATTGCACTTCCTTGCTCCTTAGCTGTCTCAAGCAGTAAACCTACCTGTGCACTCGTTTGCCAGAAGAGTCAGGTCCTTTTTATGTTCCCACTTTTTCAGGCTTCCAGGGTGGTTGCAGGGCAACGCAGTTTACTTGGAAGCACAGATCTGTCAGTTAGCCACAGCTTTGTATGACTTGAGGCAAAGAGTCACAATCAAGAGGCATATTTTTGTTTAGAAACACCAAAACACTACCTCAGTGTAGGGTTCCCAAAGTATAATAGGCAGTGTTTTGTTTCTATTGAGTTGGACTTTCAGACAGTAGGATGAAGGATATAGGAGGGGCTGTTCAAATTCTTCATAGTTCCGCCTCTCTGGCCCCAAAAAATCAGTGATGCCAAACTGAAAGACAACTCCCCAGTCAACTTCACATTTTAGCTGTGACAGTATCCAAGTTAAATGAATGGATCTTCTGATGAATTGCTCTGTACACATCTGCAACAACTCTCCTCCTTCTGGCTACTTTTAGTAGGCAAAATTTAGCAAAGTAACCTTTGCAAACAACAGACCCAGAACAGTTGTCTTTTGATCCTGATCTCCACACTGTACACTCTGAGTTTATTTTTAGACATGTCAATTTGTGTTAAGTGGGTTCTTAATGTCATTGTTCTACTTATCAGAGATTACAGTGTAGGAGGACATTGCTTCATAATCGACCTTGGGGACTGAGTTCCTATGACACCACTAGTTATTTCCTGAGCCATATGCTCTTTGCCAAGAGTATCTGTACTACTTGTAAGTTTATCTAAATTTGAGTTCCTGTAACCAAGTACAGCCTGAACTCTAATAGGCTTCTGTTATTATTGTAATTTTGATCACCAGTGTTCTTGTAATTTCCAAACAGTGGTTTGCATTCACTCACAGTCGCATGTTTTCTTCTAGAACCTACACTTTGCACAGAGAGTCTGAAGATTTTCTTTGGCATTGCCCCCACCCCAAACTAACCACCCCCAAAGTCAGAAGTAGTCGTGGTTTTCATGAAAATCATCCGCCCCTCTGTTGGTTTATCAGTCCCTCTGTCACTTTTTAGCCTGCATATGTATTTTAAGCACTGTGACCATGAAAATAAAAAGAAAAATGCAGACTTTCAAATGCTCTCTAAATTAGTATTTGCTGAAAGTTATATAACTGCAATATATGGACAGAAGTGGTACACCTAACAGCTGTTTGCATCTATATCTGTCTTCTATCTCCCTTAAAAATACCGTAATTTTGCATACCTGCTGGATCAGCTGCTGGTATGCTGGATTTCTTCGTTTTTTTATGGGAGAAGACAGCAGACGAAGGTTTTGAAGAGCTTTTATTCCCCTCTTTATCAGATTCCATTACTACCAAGCACATATCTGTGAAGAGGAAAAACAGTTCCTTTTCTTTACTTGCCAGACCCTTTGATTCTTTTGCTCTGTGCTGAGGGCAGTAATCATAGTCAGAAAGTTTTGCCCTATAGCAGGCCTGTAAAAAACACTCTCATGTAAAATCCCAATCAGGACACTGTTATGCCCTAATCTCATACAATGTGCCTTTCATATTCTGGGATGTATAGTGAAAGGGATGAACAGAGAAAGCAGGACGTACCTAAACAATATTTTTAAATACCCTTATGCACACAAGAATACATGAATACGTTAAAGTACAGAGGAAAAAGATGAAACCTCTCAGTTAATACCAAATGGAAACATCTTAGAATTCAGAAACCCATTAACCACATCAATTCAGCTGTAGCACTTAGGACTGTGCTTACCATCAAGATCAGCCATAAAGCATACTGATGGCAATGGCCTCTCCCCAAGCCACTTGTCACCCCAAATTATACTCAGTGTAACAGTAACACCATCTGGGGAGTACTCCCAACATAATATCAGAAAGAAAATGCCTTTCCAGTGATAAAGGATCACGCCTTTTATCTGTAGAAATGCAAAAGTAGAAGAAAACAAAGGGGCAGAGCAAGAAAAGACTTCTGGCAATTCTAATTCAGATTCTAAAAAATCTGCTGCCTTTCTTTGCCAATGCACAAGCAATCATGTGCAATGGCAGTTCACTCCTTATTCCAGTGGGTCCCATGTAAGGCTGCATTAAGACAAAAGTCATTTTTTAGAACTGTGTAACAGTTCTGACCAAAACCAAAACATTTTCACTACAACTGAAAAAGGATGGCTTCCTTAGCAAATCTGAATATACATTTACATTTACACTGGCACTCTGAAGAGGCTGAATCATCAACTAGGCCATCCGTTTTCAAAAACTCAGATATACCAAGGTGAAGAATCTATGCTTTCTTCTTGTAGGGCAACCATGTATGCAGGTTAGCCTGACTCTAAAGACTAACAAATTAAGGCTCAGAGCCTATTTGATAAACAGCACTGTCAACTACAACAGTAGGGGACTATCAGTCCCTATCAGGACTGGGCCCTTAGGAAGGAAAAAAGGCCCCCACACATACCATTGGCAATACTAGTGACCTGCTTCAGCACTGGCTTTTCCATTTTTTTGGCGTAAAAAGCTGCATACCACACTCGCAGCTCAGTTCCTGGTGGGATGTCCCGGGAGGTGGTGAAGTAAATATCATTGTCATGCTGGAAGGCAGTTAAGTTTTGATGCTCATATTCAGTGGCTGGTCGCACCATCATCATCCAGTTGCAATCATCTTCATTTGAGGTGTCAAAATATACCAAGGGCCCATCCTTCTGGAACACCTGCCAAGCAAAATATGCATATAATAAAACCCTAACAAATAATACAAAGTTAAGAAGAATTTTTGTCTTCTGCTTTTGCAATGGCTTCCATTCAATGTACATCAGAGACAAAGCAAGCCTCAACACTTGGATCAAGCATGTTTCATGTATCAGTCACATCTTCAGGTCAGTAAGTCCGAGACAGACTACCAGGGGCAGGACAGGAACAAACTGAACTTCTATCCTAAAAATTCTTGCTATAGCCACCAGTTTCTCACAAAATTTGAATGACTGAATACAGGAGAATGGAGGGGAATCCAAACAGCAGGCTGTGAAACACCCACCAGCCCAAGTAACATTTCTAAATCTTTGCCTCTGAGTTAGGTATTAATGAAAAACGTAAGACTGAATTCAATTTTTACCATAGCATTTTTCCTACCAAAACTTGTCAAGAGAAGAATAAAACAAATACATGACATAAAAACCAATTATTCTGCATGTTCCATAAACCTAATGCGTATGCCACTCATTAAGCAAATACAATCAAATTGAAGTGACTCATTAAAACAACTGAAATGAACTGCCATAGTCATTGTCCCTCTTGTATCATCACATGCAGAAAGTGAAGACAAGCAGTTTTGCTGACAGTATCCTAGCCCTATGTTCTATAAGGATGTTCACTTCAAACACGTAGACCAAGTCTTTAGTTTGGTTCTTCTGTATCTTGCCCAGAGAATGCTTGTTTAGGTAGTCTGTTACAGGGCATGCCTAAAATATGTCCCAAATAACCCCCCTACACACATTTTTTTCCGTAGTGGTAGATAGCATAAAATCGTCATGGGTAAAACTGACTCTGTTATTGCTTTTCATGTGTTATGTCTTACCTTCAGGGGAAAAACTGATTCTTTTTCCAGCTTGGCAACTCTCTTGGATTCAAATGGGCCAAACTGGGTACGTTTCACTAGCTGAGTCAGAGCAAATACTCCTTCAGTCCCATCTTCCAGTTGCCTTATCTCCAAATTAGAAGGCAGAGAAGATCTATGAATTGAAGAGATAACTGAGTAAAAACCAATTACACATAAGACAAAACTGCAAGAATCCATAGGAGAAAGAAGTCAGCAACTATTTCTCCAATCTCCAGTGACAGAAATCAGAAAAAAAGTTTTCTACGAGGATTTATAAATAAACAGAGAAGAACAGCTACCAGCAGTGGAGGAGGGCTGAGTCAGTGATTACTTGAGAGCGCTGAACCCATGTAAGTCCAGGGTCCAGTCTACCTCACAGCCTGCACCTGAGGGTGCTGACAGAGCAGTCCAATACCATAGTGAGACTACTCTCCATGATCTTGGAAAGATCATGGGCATCAGGGGAGGTGTCGGATAACTGCAGAAAGACAGATGTTGCACCCATCTTCGAAAAAGCCCAAAAGGATGACACAAGGAACTACAGGTTGGTTGGCCTCACCTCAGTCCCTGGGAAAATCATGGAACAAGATCTTTTGGGAGGCATTTATGGGGACATGAGGTGAAGGTGACTGGAAACTATCACCATGAATTGGTTAAGGGCAACTGATGCCTGACAAAGCATTTGCCTTCCAGGATAAAATGACCAGGTTTGTGAATGATGGAAGAGCATTGGATGTCATTTCCCTTGACTTTAGCAAGGCTTTCAACACTACCTCTGATGATATTCTTGTATCCAAGTTAGGATGTTATGGCTGAATGGGTACACAACTACTAGAGTAAGTAACTTGTTGGATCAGGTGGTCTGTTGGTCAGCCTTAGAGAGTTGTGGTCAATGGTTCTTACTCTACCTGGAGGCCAGTTACAACTGGGGTACAGCAGAGGTCTGTGCTGGTACCTGTCCTGTTTAACACCTTTATCAAACAACCTAGAAGTGGCAATGGAGTGCACTCTCATCCAGTTTGCAGATCACACTGAGGGGCACAGTCAATATGTCTGAGGGCAGGACGGCCACCCAGAGGGACCCGGATAGCCTGGATTGATACACTGACAAGAACCATATGAAATTCCAAGGACAAATGCACCTGGGAAGGAAGACGCCCTGGTGATGGTACCAGCTGGGGGAAGACCCTAGGATAAACAGCAAGCTGGGCATGAGGCCATAGCATGTTCCAGCAGCAAAGAGGGCCAAAAGCATCCTGAATGGTATGAAAAGGAGCAGCCAATAGATTGAGGCAAGTCATTGTCCCCCTCTGCTCTGCACTTGCGAGATCCCATCTACCTACTGCCTCCTGTTTTGGGCCCGCAATATGGGAAAGACATTGACAAACTGGAGCAAGCTCAAGCGAGGACTACCAGTATGGTCAGGGGCTAGAGCAGTCACCCTGTAAGGAGAGGCTGGGGAAGCAGGGGCTTATCAGCCTGTAGAAGAGATGGCTGTGGGGGCCCAAATAGCCACCTGTGCACACCTACGGGGACATCATTGAGATAAAAGAGTCAGGCTCTTTGCAGAGGCTCATGGCAAGAGCAGAAGAGACAATACACATACAAATGAAAAATGGGAAGTTCAGCCTGGATATTAGTGCTGACTGGAATATCCTTAGACTTCTTCCAAAATGAATTATCCTGTGACTCAACAGAACTTTGTTTTTTATCATGCTTATTTTAAAAAATAAGCTATATTCCTCCCCCAATTTTAAAACCTTACATACTTATGCAGATCATAGCCCTTAAGATGAAAGCCCTGTAAGTTTCACTTCTGTCTTCTAGCCCCCCTTATTACAAACACTAATCACAAGTGCTTCTGTGCTCCCTGCCTCTCTCATTCACCAAACAAGTTTCTGAGAAGAACTACATGTAGTAAATATTGTTACTACATATAATACACAGAGAACATCTTCCAAAATGACTGGGACCACCATACTGGTTTTACAGGTATCAAATACAACCCTGTTTTTTCAGCTTTCTGCAAACAGAAGAAAAGCTAAAAATAATCAGACAGGCTACTGACTACTCTACAGAAGTTGACACTGGCAGATCCGTTTTCCTGTCTTGATGAGGAGAAATACAAAAAGATTGCAATCTTAGTGATAAGCAAATGAACTGAAAAAATGCTTTCAGTTTTAATAACACAATGTGCAACATTAGAGACAGTGAAGTTCAGGAAACGTTTTAACACTTCTTTCTAACCATAAAGCATCCATTTTATCTTTTCAATAGGACAGAAGAAACAACAATCATGTGGTTAAGCAACTAGACTGTATTTTAAGAGATTAACATCTAGTTTGTGGTTAAACTTGCCCTCAACCTCGGACAACTCACTCTCTCAGCTACCGTTCCCCACACGTAAAATAAAGGCTGCAATTATACTTCTTTCCCTTTCTTACCTTACCTGTTTTCAGCCGTAGACTCTTCAGGAAAATAAATACATTTTTCTGTAAAATGGACATTTTTAAACTCTGCTTTCAAACACACTATCCAGCAGCCAACACTTCCACTACGGAACACTTGTGCATGTCAAAAAAGACTGAAAACCAGTGCATGCACCATATTTGCAAATGCTCACAGTTGGAACACTTGGATGCTATGGTAATTATCCACTGTACAAATAAGTAAGAGCATTAAATTGCAAGGCAAAAAAAGGAAAAAAGATAAAAGGTAAGAAATAATAGTTTAACTTGTCATTGAATCTGGTTAGTATGGGCTAGAGACTTACTGCACCGCCCAGTTTCTGCGTATAAGAAATGCACCTCCATCACCAGTTTCTACTATTCCTACAGGCATCTTGAAATTACCCTCAAGAACAAAGCACCTCTAGTGTCAGGGCCGTTAAGACAGTAGTCTGCACCAACACTTGCTACAGGAGTTTGTCCACGGCAGGCTTCCAGACACAGGAAGGTGGTGCCTGGCAGGAGCTGCAGCGAGCTTCCTTTCCTTTCTGGGAAGGCCCAGGAAAACCGGCCACGGCTCGTGCACATGTGCAGCCAGCGCACACTGTGCGACACCATGAGCATC
Organism: Phaethon lepturus; assembly: GCF_000687285.1. Classification (NCBI taxonomy): domain Eukaryota; kingdom Metazoa; phylum Chordata; class Aves; order Phaethontiformes; family Phaethontidae; genus Phaethon; species Phaethon lepturus. The sequence goes on from NW_010520425.1 coordinate 60,046, forward strand.
CTGCCCAGGCAGAGAGGGGTCACGGCACCCATGCGGCAGACCCAGCACATTCAGTATTTGTTACAAGTTGATTCTGGGAATATGCAGTATGGCTTACGTAGCAGCATATGTCAGATTTGCTGCCCACATGCCTATGTTTTCTGTCTGTGACTTCCCAAGAAGAAATATGGAAGCCCTAAGCACATTACATAATACATGAAGCCATTTGAACTCTCTTCCCTTTCTGGATTTGTACTGCATCTTCATGATAGTTGTTTCTTTTCCTTGGCCTTGCATTTTACAGCTTAATATGAAATTTTGCTGACAATGCCCGATTGCCTTTCTCTGTAAAAATCACTACTCAGTGGTGTTTTCTCCTAACTAGATTTAGTCTATTTGTTTCTTTGGGCAAGCACGAATGTTTCTGCTGTGCTGTCACAGGTTTTCTGACAGAAGCATTACCCCTAATAATTCATAAAGACTCACAATAATGAGAAAAACTTGTTTTACTTCTTGGTGGAGGAACTACAGAGGTTATGCCAAGCAGAAGGACACAAGCATTCATATGAATGAGAAATCCTCACACACATCTCAAACTAATACAGCACCTCTGAGGAGGGGAAAAAGTTGCATGTACTCAACCAAGACAAAAGTCATCACCCCATCTGGCACTATCAGACTTTTTGCCAGAAACCTCAGCAAAGAAGCCAAGTCCTGATGAGCAGCAAGTTATTTTTTGGCTTCAGTTCAGTAAAGCACTTAAGTGTGTGGATCAATTTTTCTATTTAATCAAAGCCATGTGCTTTCCATAAATTGGGACTTCACTTTTCAGCTGTTGGCGTGACACCCATTAAACAGCAAATCACAGAATCACAGAATCACTACGTTGG
>NW_010520426.1:0-2484 GCF_000687285.1 Phaethon lepturus
AAGGCGCTGGGGCAGAGCCTGCGGCTAATGACGAGCAGTGAGGTTTGGGCCATCTCAAATGCCCCAGGAGTCTCTGGGGCTGCACCCCAACCACCACCTAGTGATGACAGCAAATACCCCAAAGGGGGAAAGCTCCCACTTCACAGGATGTTCTTCCCCAGATATCACTACAAGCTGGGAGATGAAGGGATCCAGAGCAGCCCTGCCAAGAAGGACTTGGGGGCACTGGTGGATAAAAAGCTGGACATGAGCCAGACGTGTACACTCTCCGGCCACCGTATCCTGGGCTGCATCCAAAGAAGTGTGGCCAGCAGGTTGAGGGAGGTGATTCTGACCTTCTACTCCACTCTGGTGAGACCACACCTGGAGTCCTGTGCTTAAAGGGCGCTTGTAGGAAGGATGGGAACAGACTTTTTAGCAGGGCCTGTAGCGATAGGAGCAGGGGTAATGGTTTTAAATTAAAAGAGGGTAGATTTTGTCTAGATATAAGGAAGAGATTTTTCATACTGAGGATGGTAAGACAATGGCACAGGTTGCCCAGGGAGGTAGTAGATGCCCCATCCCTGGAAATGTTCAAGGTGAGGTTGGACGGGGCCCTGAGCAACCTGCTTTAGTTGATGATGTCCCTGCTCACTGCAGGGGGGTTGGTCTAGGTGACCTTTAAAGGTCCCTTTCAACCGAAAGATTCTATGATTCTATGTTGGCCATCTTTTGGTGGCCCTAACCCGCCCAGTTTAACTTCAGGCTTGCCAGGTCCCATGATGAGAGGTTGTTGCCCCTGAGCCTTCCCTTGTTCAGGCTGAACAGTCCCAGCTCTCTCAGCCTTTCTTCATAGGAGAGATACTCCAGTCCCTTAAACATCTTACTGGCCCTTTGATGGATCGCCTGTCTTGTACTGAGAAGCCCAGAGCTGACACAACATTCCACGTGTGGCCTCACCAGTGCTGAGGAGCGGGTAAGGATCACCTTCCTCAGCCTGCTGGCAGCACTCTTCCTAATGCAGCCCAGGACACTGTTGGCTGCCTTTGCCACAGGGGCACACTGCTGGCTCATGTTTAACCCGGCATCCCCCAGAAGCCCCAGGGCCTTCTCTGCCAACCTGTCCAGTTGGCCCACATATTGGTGCATGGGGTTTTTCCACCCTGCGTGTGGAGTTTGGCATTTCCCTTTGCTAAACTGAACGAGGTTCTTATAGGCTCATTTCTCCAGCCATTTAAATAAAATCATTAAAAGGAAACAGTTGTTTTGGAAAATGTGGGTGATTGATACACATTTTCCATGTGTATCACATGGATAGCAAAATGGTAGCAAAGTCTAGATTAAAAGGTACAATAAGGTGGGCAAATACTATCTTTTCCTTGAAGGGACACCAGAGGAAAGAGACACAAGAACATAGAATTTATTTTTCATTCTTTTCATAGGCAAAATGGTGGAGAGGTTTGGGATCCAGCCATATTCTCTGCAGGGTCAGAGAAAGCAACCATACTGGTATTTCACTGCTCTCTATAACTTTAGTCCTGACTTTGAGAGGCTTCTTCCACCTCACATTTGGCCTTCGGAAGACTCAGACATCACTAAGTTAGACACTGGACCCCCTGTGTGTCTTCCTTAGACCTCTCCTTCTTTCTTCTGTTGACCTGAAATGGGAGAACAGTTGATTATGGCCTAGATGCCACTGGGTCTTTTGTTACGGGATGACAGAAAGTCACTGAGCTCTAGACTGGTTTAGAAAAAACAGGCAGCGATGCGACCTCAGTCAGTTGCAATACATGTGTTATACTAGCTACTACTCCTAAATCTAACACCTGCAAGTTTGAGTGGCGTTTGTTTTAAATCCAGAAGTACCAATCTTCTCAGTAAACAAAACCTGGGTTTGCTCTAGGTCCTGTATCTAAGAGCTAGCAGTCCACACAGACAACAGTTACGGTGTCCTGCAGCAAGGATCACCCCCTCCAAATCAGGGCTGATGCACACAGGCAGAGGAAGGCCTGTGTGTAGGAAAGACATTAAGAATGGAGACAGAAGTATTTCACCTTTCAAAGTACAGTCTGTCACCTCTCATAACAGTAAATTATAAACTGATACATTTTAGATATAAATATATATAACATATATACGAGTTCAGTATTACAATCTTTAGTGAGTGAGGCTGTCTTCACTGAGAAAAAGGGTGTGTTTTGTGTTAAAAAGAAGCACCACAAGTTGACAATCTAAACGAAAACCCTACTTGAGACAAGGCATTTTTAACCTGCTACCTAAATTGTGGTAAAGGCAGCCTGTGTTACATCTCCTGCGGGACTTTACATTGAGGCAGGCAATTTGTCTTTGCTCACTTAAAATTAAAGTGATCATCATTAAGGATGATAGAACTCCAGGTAACACACAGCACAACAGTAGCTTGATGACAGTTAATAATCAGGATGATTTAAAAAAAAATCATAAAAGCTTTCTGAAAAAAAAACTGATGGGAAAAAAGAGATTTGA
>NW_010520427.1:0-1046 GCF_000687285.1 Phaethon lepturus
TGCCGCTCCGGGCCCCAATTCCCCTAAATCTTCCTCTAACCGGCACCAGAAACGCACACGAGCGCCGTAAAAAAAACACGTTTCCCGTCCTCCGCGCGGGACCCTCTGGAGGGGCCGATTTCGTATATATTTATTTTTTTTCCCTGCGATTTTTTTTTCCTCCTCCAAGCAGGAGCCTCTGGAGGGGCCGATAATACATATATCTCTTTTTTTTTCCTCCCCTACAATTTTTTTCTCCCCTCTGCGCAGACACGGCGCCGAACATGTGTTTTAAAAGGGAAAAGTGTGAAGTTTTCAGATCGGAGAGGAAAGGGCCGGAGAGACGCAGGCAGCCTGTGGAATGTGCAAGTCGCAACAAAAAATACCTGCTCAGGGGTTTTATGGCTTTCCTATTAAAAAAAAAATGCTGATCAGGTGCTAAGTAATGCTATAAAGTAAAACCACATTTCCAAGGTGTCGGGAACGTTTATGCTTTTCTTCCGAAGGGCTGGATTTCATTTTATTTTTATATCGGTGTTTTAAGGGGCTGGGAAAGAAAAGAAAAAACCATCTGATAAGTGTCAGAGATCACGCAGTTAAAAAAGATTTATTAAGATGTGCAGGGGGTTAGGGGAAAAAAAAAAAAAGAAGATAAATAATTGCCCTGAAGAACAAAAGGAAATTCGGACAGCCCTGAATTCGTCAAGAAAAATAAATTTAAATATATATATTCAGAGCTCTTCTAGAGCTCAAGCAACGAGGTTTGCAGGCGGACACGGCACCCGAAAACGCTTTATCTCTCCTTTCCACTATCGTTTTCCCTTTCTCTTCTCCAACTGGCATTTCTCGTGCCCATCCCTCAGCTCGAGGAGGGATTTATAAAAAGCCCAGGCATTCCAGCGAGCGCGACCGAGCTGAACCGAGGGGAAACATTCGCTCTCTAAAAGGAGATTTGGCTTCGCCTTTCCCCAGCGCCGCACGTCGAGGGGCCGCGGGGCGAGCGCTCGCCCCGGTCGGCTGCGCCGGACCCCGATGTGGGGCAGGGGGGACAAAAACGGGGGTCCCAG
>NW_010520428.1:0-686 GCF_000687285.1 Phaethon lepturus
GGCGGCCGACCTGGCGCTTTTATAGATATGCACATGTCGGGGGTCTATAAATACGCCGGGAGCCGGGTATGCATATGTATGGGCTGCCGCACGCGCCGAGCGGGAGGCGGGTGGGCTCCGGCGGGCTGTTCCGCTCCATCGCGGGCATACATATTTATACGCAGGGTTTATTTAAGCATCGGGGATTTTTTACCCTGCTGGCCACCGAGGAGCTGAATGCCCTATATAAGGGGTGTTAAAAGAACATCAGCGCACAGACTTTTAAAAGAGCAGTGCCACAGCTGAAGAGGCAGGGATTTATGCTGTGCTCAAGTGCAGTAAGTTTGATGTGTACAAAGGGTATGAAAGCTCGCGTCAAGATTCCAGGCTGGAATAATCGTGGACAAAGTTTTTGTTAAATGAAACAGATTATCTGATATTATACCAGAATCAAACAGAACGAGGAAACTTCTGCTCTGGCACTGCTGCACGTTTACCATAAAATCTGTCAATAAAAAAACCCCAAAACCCAATGGTGAAAGATTTCCTCTTGGCCTCGAGCGCCCAGCTCAGCGCTGATTCAATCCCCAGGCACGGGGGAGGGTCCTGGGAGGGGGCGGCCCCCCCGGCATGGGGTGCTGACTCGGGGTCCCCAGGTCCCTCCGGCTGCGCTGGGGCCCCGGGGGCCCTCACCCAGGGGGAATTAC
>NW_010520428.1:697-1666 GCF_000687285.1 Phaethon lepturus
GACCCCTTCCGTTGTGTTAAGCTGATTATCAGCACTTAAAAAAAAAAAAAAAAAAAAGTAGCTCAATTCTATATTTTAGCAAAGCTTCTTTCCCAAATGCATTCAGGAGAAAAATACCTCTTTTCAGAGGGCCAGAAACTATTAGGAGAGATTTGCTGCAGGAGTCCATCCTCTGCCCAGCTCCTTACAGCCATCTACCTGTCCTAGGTTTCATTTAGCTTTTTATTGATTAAATACTCAGGAAAAACATGCCATAGCTGTAAGGGCTGAAGCAAGAAAAGGTCAAACAAGTTCTGTGCCTCCGCCAGACACAAACCCAGTGTTGGTTTAGGCCAGTCCCACTTAGCATTACTAAAGCTTTTTGAATCTTTCCTGCTTAGAAAACCTCCTGACTTTTGCCAGCCCCCAGTCAGACCCCGTGGGAAGCAGCACCTCTGCCAGGAAGCCTCGTGCGCCAGAATTAAACCTCTCCTGGGTGCCGGGCTTCATCTGCCGTGAGCAGCCCCCGGCGCTCGCCAGGACCGACCGGGTGCCGGTGCTGGCAGCTCCCCGGCTCTTCCCGAGCCCTCCCATTTCAGACCTCAGCTGCAGCATAATCGAGCACATTATTAGAGGCTTACAGTAGTTGCTAGAGGTAAGCGTTTGATTATAACCCGCAACATTTGAACCAGCACCGCAGGCTCCCGCAGGGCTCAGGGAGCCCTCGATGGAGGATCACGCGCCGTTTACCGGCACGCGGCCGGACAGCACCTCCGTGAGCTGTGAGCGGTGAGCTGCGCCCGGTGCGCTGCACCGAAACTCCGGCGGGAAGTAAAACCCTACTGCGGAACACCATTTATTCTATTTTTGCACTTGCACAAGCTGTGCTTTCAGCCATGGGCTACAAAAGCTAAAAATAAGTAAAAAAACAAACTGTTAGAGAACGATTATCCCGCCAGAGCACCGAGCACGGCTGGGAGCACTGGGAGC
>NW_010520429.1:0-348 GCF_000687285.1 Phaethon lepturus
AGCCCACGTCCCTCCCCAAAGCCATCACTGCGCTGTGCCCCACACCACCAGCTTTCTGGGTGGCCCCGGTCTCCCCAAGACAGACGGTCCCAAGCGCTGCCATCCCAGTGACCCCAGTGCAAACCAACAGGCTCCGCAGCGCTGGGGAGGTGACGGCAGTTTTATTCAAGCCACGAGCTGGGGCTCGATGCCGGCGCGGGGGGACGTGAGACTGCAGAGCGTGCTGAGGCAGCCCAGGAGGACCGTGCACTCCTTGAAGTCCACCACGTCATCCTTGCCCTCCAGGTCCTGCAGCAGCACCCAGAAGCTGCGCCCATCCCGTTGTTCCTGGCACAGAGCACCAGCAGC
>NW_010520429.1:401-923 GCF_000687285.1 Phaethon lepturus
CAACTGCAACGGGCGGCTCCGGCAGATGGGGGGAACCTGTTCCAGGGAGCAGCGAGCCCTTCCCCGACACCCACATCTTCCCCAGTGGTGGGGAGGGACATGAGGACACTGGTGGGGCTTGGTCCCAGGTGTCCCCACGCTTGCCCTTGCTCAGCTGGTGCTTCTACCCGTGGCAATGCTGGGGGCCAGGGCTTGTTCCAGAGTGGTGGCCATCCCGGCAGGAGGCTGCTCCCGGGGAAGCGCGGGCACTGGGCAGGGCGCCCGGCTTTCCCCTGCAAACCCCCCGCCACCTTCACGGTGCCGCCCGTCCGCAAGAGCCTGTTCGGTTTGGAGGAGGGAGCCAGGGTAACGCCCAAGGTGGTCTGGTCTGGAGCATCTCGAAGACAGCCGACCCTTCAGCCTCTGCTGATGGCAGGGGAAAGGCGTCTTCCTTCTCCCGGAGACCTGGCAGCTAGAGAGGACCGCGGGGGAGCACCCCTTCAGGGCATTTTCTGGAATCTTGCAGAGCTCGCGGCACGCGGG
>NW_010520430.1:0-215 GCF_000687285.1 Phaethon lepturus
CCAAGCATGCACGTTGCTGGTCTGCGACTGCAGATCCGCCCTGGCACCCCCAGCCTGGCACCGTTACACATCTCCAACCATCAAACTGCCTTCAGAGCACAGGCGTTTGCAAATACGATCCCTCTTCCTCAGCCTGGCAGCTCCAAGAGCGGTCTGACCCGTATTCCAGGGAGGAAGGTTTGCTGTATTTTTGCCTTTTAGACGACGTGGCTGGC
>NW_010520430.1:328-14256 GCF_000687285.1 Phaethon lepturus
GTTGCTGCCCGCGGCCCCTGCTGTGCCCCAGCTCTCTGCTGGCAGGACTCGGTGCTGGGCACAACCTCTGCCTGCTCTGCGCTGCTGCAGACAGCACAGGGGTAGCGGTTCAAGGATCTTGACCTGAACTTTCTCGAGGAGGGAGATAAGTGATGCATTTTCACTGGTTGCTAATCATTAACGCCTCGTTGCCTGTTCCCCCAAGGACGGGCAGCTGCCTGTTTTGCTGTGGTGGGCCCTGGCTGGGCACCCTGCGGCGCCGGCCGCGGGGCGGCCGTCCGCGCGCAATGGCCAGCCAGAGCTGGAGAAGGAGGTTTGTGCTGCTGGGCTGACCCTGTGTCCTGGGGCTCCTGGAAATAGCTCTCCATGTTACTCTTTCACCGTTACCTCCCGGGGAGGAACAGGGCAATAAAGCTGCCGTGCCGGCACTGCTGCCAGCAACAGCGCGGAGCGGCTGTGGCGGGGAAGGGACAGGGGCCGGGACCTGGCACCAGTGGGACGTGTGGTGTGTTCAGCTCTGTCCCTGCAGCCGGGGTCTGATGGGGCAGTTTTGTGCAGGAGGGGGTTAACCCGGGGGAGCTGTGCTGGGAGGAATGCCTTCCCTCCCAGGGGACCTCATTTGCAAAGGTCCTTTAACCCCACTGCAGAGATCGGAAAAACATTGCTGGCAGCCAGGAGCTCCCCAAGCCTCGCTGTCTGAGGCTGCAGGGAGCTTCAGAAACGGCTTTGGAAAGTTTCCCATGATGTAGAGTCCTGCTTAAATCAGCCTGGTGAATGCCATGGCAGCAAGGTGTTTTTTCATCAGCTGTAGGTTTGAGCTGACATGGAGGTGGTGGGCAGCGTGCCCCCACGCCACACCTGACCCCGTCCACGCTCCTGGGCACCCCTGCAATGGGGTGAGGGCAGAGGGATGGGAGAAATGTTACAGCTTGGGGCTGCGGCAGTTCTGCAGTGCTGTTCACACAGCGTGCGGGTGTTTGAATCTCCTCCTGATAACAGAGCGAACGCCAGGGTTCAGTAGGAGCAGCTGAACGGTTGTATTGGGTGGCAGGAGGAGCAGGAGCTGCAGGACCCCCCGAGTGAGGCAGCCACCTGCGTGGTGTGGGGAGGGGACAGTGCAGGGAAGGGTTAAGGTGCTGGTGCTGGAGCACCCCGTGCTCCACGCAGCTTCACGCGCCCTCGAAGCCTGTTTTTCCCTTTTACGTAAGTTGTTCCAAACATGTTTGTAGCAACCCCCGGTGATGCACCTTTGGCAAAAGTGGTTTTGGGTCCAAAGATCAGTGCTGGGACAAGCGACCTGCCTGCAGCAAACAAGAGTCCGCAGAGTATAAAACCCCAGCAGCACGGTGGAGCGCGGGACACCCTGAGCCACGCCGAGGGGCAGCGGCTGCAGAGGAGGATGGAGGCCAGCATGAACCTCCTGCACGATGTGGGCATCCAGGCGACACACTGGCTGCAGGAGCACTTCCAGGGCTCCCAGGACTGGTTCCTCTTCATCTCCTTCGCCGCCGACCTCAGGAACGCTTTCTTCGTCCTCTTCCCTATCTGGTTCCACTTTAGCGAGTCAGTGGGCATCAGGCTCGTCTGGGTGGCTGTGATCGGTGACTGGCTCAACCTCGTCTTCAAGTGGTGAGTGGCCCCATGCCACGGCTCCCTCTGGGCATGTTGGCACAGCTGGACTAATGTGGGCCAGATGCGTGCTTTCAGCCTTGACATTGGTGTAAAATGGACCAGAGTTCGGCCCCCAGCTTGGCCGTGGTAATGGTCACCCCTTCTCAAGCCATGCGGCAACAGCTCTCCCCCCTTCCCAGAAGCCAGGCAGAGAGATAGAGCCTCCTGCAAACAGACCCCTTTGCCGTCAGCTGGGGCTGCAGTTCTGCGTGAGCGCTGCGCAGAGCCCCTCGCCGCGGGGGTGATGTGGCACAGCTCTGATATGCAGGATCAGGGCTTGGTGCTCCCCCGATCTGGTAGGTGAGTGTTTCCCACGGGTAAGCCAGGACACTCATCTCCCCTTCCTTTCCACAGCTGATAACGCTGGCATCGCAAAGGGAGCCCTGGTAGGCAGCACGCAAGGGACTCGGCTGCCGCTCCAGACACAGGATGATCTCGCTGGCAGTGCCACTCGTACCATGGGGCTGATCCACCCTGGCATCATGGCCCAGCAGGGTTCGGTGTCAGCCGGTAGCCGTGGGTGCCATCCCTGCGGGCGGTGGGCTGTGGTACCAGCAGTCACAGGGTTGGTGGACCAGTGCAGTCCCATCTCCACAGCTGCATTTTAGCGTCCCAAGGTTTTGGGGCTGCGTGCACCCACGTGCATGGGCTGCACCTCACGTTCCTGTGGCAGGACCTGGCAGTGTGGCTGGGGGGGTGGTGGCCACCCTGGCTCTGTGCCTGCCCCGCAGTTCAAATCCCCTGGGGATGCCCACACTGCCTGCACGTGTGAGAGGGACAGGGACAGACGGCCTCGGCCTCTGACGCCACTGTGAGATAGTTGCTCTTGGCCTGAAAAAGGCTTAGAGGAAGCAGACACTGCTCCTCTTTCTCAGCATGTTGATTTACTCCCAGGAAGTTCTTGCTCTTCCCCTTCAGGGGCCAGGGATGGGGACACGGACAGCCAGTGTCGGCTGTCAGGACCAAGCGACCGTCTGGATGCTGTGTCTGTCGGGATGCCCTGGACCACTCATGGGTCTTTTGCCTCTTCCAGCTCCCAGGTCAGAGCTGAAATCGCAGCTCTGCCCACCTGCTCTGGTGCCCAGGACCCTTACGGCCCCTGTTCTGCTTTCTTTTCAGGATCCTCTTTGGAGAGAGACCGTACTGGTGGGTCCACGAGACGGACTATTACAGAAACACCTCTGCCCCAGAGATCCAGCAGTTCCCACTCACCTGCGAGACTGGCCCCGGTAGGGTCCCCCAGCCGCGGTGGGGTCCCCCAGCCCCAGCAGGGGTGGCAGGTGCTCGCCCGGGGGGACCTGCACACACAGCTCCCCGCTCTGGGTCTTGGTCCCTGCAGGGAGGGGGGTGCTGGCATGGCTGTGGCCGTGGCTGGCAGCCCACCGGCAGCACACACCGCTAGCTAGCTCTTGAGAGAGGCTGATTATCACTGAGCCACAGTGTTGGCCCCCACTGCGCTCCCGGGGACACCAGCCGCGGGACCCCCAGCCGCGCCTGCAGTGGGTGGAGGCAGGGCAGCCCCTGAGCAGAGCAGACCTTGACCCTCGTGCGGACGTGGCAGTTCAGCACAAACCCTTGCCTGTGCTCAGCCACAGCCTTGGCCCGTGCCGGGGCCGTGCTCTGCCCTCCAGCCCCAAACGTGGGCAGCTGCTCCATGGGGAAGGGGCTTGCCCAGCTCCGGGCCAGCTCTGTCTGTACTTTGCCCGTGGCTTTCCACAGGAGCTGGGGAAGGGCTGCAGGTGTCCCCGGTGTGCTCAGCGTCAGCCATCGGCAATGCTCAGCACCCGCTGCCCAGTCTTGCCCAGCAGACGGGCTGCAGAGCCCGGGCCATGCTCCCACACTGCCCTTGCCATGCTGTCCCCCTCGCCAGCCTCGCCTGCACCGGGGGACGGAACTGGACACCACCACAGAGGTGGCACCATGGCCACCAGGGGACAGGTGCTGGGTGCCGTGCCATCTGGTGCCATGGTCCCCAGGGGCTGGGCTGCTTCCTGGGAGCCCCGAGGAAGAGCAAGGTCTGACCTGGGGCTCTCTTCTTGCCCAGGGAGCCCCTCCGGCCACGCCATGGGTGCAGCAGGCGTGTACTACATCATGGTGACGGCCCTCCTCTCCGCTGCCATGGGGAAAAAACGCTCAAGGACACTCAAATACTGGTAAGCTGTGTACCAAAACCACCCGTGCAGGCAGAGGCTGCTCCAGAGCCGACGGCTGTGCAGCCAAACCCATAGAGGCACAATGCTGTGGGCAGACAGCCGGGCGGGGTGTGCGTGAGGACAGCTCGGCAGACAGCCAGGCACTGTGCTGGGGCTATGCGAAGGCGGCACCCTGGGCAGCGTGAGCCGGCCCTGGCACCAACATGGCCACCTGCCCCTCACAGGGTGCTGTGGATGGTGCTTTGGACGGGGTTCTGGGCAGTTCAGGTTTGCGTCTGCCTGTCCCGAGTCTTCATTGCCGCCCACTTCCCCCATCAGGTCATCGCAGGTGTCATCTCAGGTGAGTGCATCAGACCACCCGTCCCCTTCCCTGCAGCACTGCTGTGCTGGACTGCAGCACCCGCAGCACTGGCCACGAAGGGTGCACGGCCTGACTGACGTGTGTGGGGTCATGATGCAAAGCTGCATCCATGGCTCTGGAGTTACTGCCCTCATCATCACAGGCAGGCTGCCCTCCAGGACGTGCCTTGTCCCGATCCCATGTGAGGCGTGAGTCCCAGTCATGTGGGCAGGGCACTGCCAGCCGCTGCTGGGCTCTGAAGGACAGTGAACATACAGTGAACATGGCCTGAAGGCACAGGCAGGGCAGGCTTGGGGTGTGAAAGGGTCTCACTGGGCAACGGAGCAGAATTGGCCACCTGTGAGCAACGAGGTGCAGCGGTGGCCACTGGGGCAGTCAGCACCGCACAGGAACACCTGGGTGACCCCGGCACGTTCCCCACTGGCACGCCCAGGGCTGCAGGATCCACTCAGCTCCGCCGCCCCAAGGCAGGTGATCACTTGCTGGTCAGTGATGCCTCCTCTCCTGCTTTGTTACCGGCAGGGATGGCTGTGGCCAAGACCTTCCAGCACATCCACTGCATCTACCATGCCAGCCTCCGTCAGTACTTGGGCATCACCTTCTTCCTCTTCAGCTTCACCCTGGGCTTCTACCTGCTGCTGCGGGCACTCGGTGTGGACCTGCTCTGGACACTGGAGCGGGCACGCAGGTGGTGCGCCCACCCTGAGTGGGTCCACATTGACACCACCCCATTCGCCAGCCTGCTCCGTAACCTGGGCATCCTCTTCGGGCTGGGGCTGGCCCTCCACTCCCACATGTACCTGGAGAGCTGCCGGGGGAAGCAGGGCCAGCAGCTGCCCTTCCGCCTGGGCTGCATCGCTGCCTCCCTCCTCATCCTACACCTCTTCGACGCCTTCAAGCCACCCTCTCACATGCAGCTGCTCTTCTATGTCCTCTCCTTCTGCAAGAGTGCGGCCGTGCCGCTGGCCACCGTTGGCCTCATCCCCTACTGTGTCTCCCAGCTCCTGGCCACGCAGGACAAGAAGGCTGTCTAGGGGCGTCCCCACAGGTAACGGCGTGCCCGGGCAGGCGGCCGCCCCGGCTCTGGGCTCAGGGGCAGTCACTGGACCATGGGCGCAGCCCAGCCACTCTTTGCTCCCCACTAAATTGCACAGACTGACTCCGCACCGGGAGGAGACGGTGAAGGCTGGGCTGGCGGCACTGCTGGATGGCTCCTGTGGCACGGACCCACAACGCCAGTCATGCCATAGGCTCGGGCCGCCTGCACCCAGCTGATGGCACAGGGCGCCCCGCGCTCCCAGGGCTCTCCTGCTGTCCCTCCCACCTCCACGGCTGGGGGTCATCAGCCTGGGACCCAGTGGCAGTGGGGGGAAGACCCTGCACTCCCCTGCAGCTCAGTGGGACGTGCCACCTCCACCCTGAAGAGCTGAGGAACAGCACCACCAGGACCAGGGTCCTCACCCATGGGTGCGCGGGGTCTGCTGGAGAGGCAGGTCTGTTACAGAAAGGGGCAGACACTGTGATTTGGAGATAAAGCACCGGCTTGCCTGAGCACTCCTCAGCCCTGAGGTGTTCGGTATTCACTGCGCTGTGAAGCAGCATGGGGTACACATATGCGTATGTGTGTATACATACATAATGTGTATCTATATACACATATACATATGGGTGTGTCTGTAAACAAGAGGTATTTTATTAAAGCTGAAGGTGTGTTTAGCTGGTGAGTTCGGATGTCCTGCTGGCCGGTGAGGCAGGATGGGGGTTCGGCTCCCAGGTGCAGGGACTGCAGCGGGGGCTGCTGGTGGCATTGGACATCTCTCCTGGGGTGCTGCTCCTACTGTCACCTGCAAGGCACGGTCAAACCACCGGGAAAGGCAGTGCCACGCTCCCCCAGTCCTCATCACCTCTCACCCTCGGGTGCAGTCGGACATGGCCAGCACAGTGAGAGGGGACAAGCTGCTTTTTGTGCTGTTTATCCAGGGTTTCTGCATGCACCTTGTGCCAGGAACGGACACACTCGTGTCACCTCGCTGCTTATGGAAACAAGCACAGGGACCAACCAGCTCGGCTGGGGCTGTGCCGAGCCCCCAGGCTGTGGAGGCAGAGCTGCCGTTCGCCCGCTGGCTGTGTTGCGGGGTTGGGGCCCAGTGGTCAGTGCTGGCTCAGCCTCCAAGCACCGCTCGCCTGAACACCAGGTCTGCCCGAGGCGCAGGAAGTGGCTGCATCAACGTGGGGTCAAGCTGCGTCGCTGCCAACATCTTGGCTCTCCCGTCAGACACATCCTGGCCCTCCTGTCTTGGCGCCGTGCTCATTAGCAGCAAGTCAGCTGCAGGCTTGCCCTGCTGACTTCAAAGCCGTGCAGGCTGTACAGCCTGCCGGTTAACTCAGTAAACACCCTCTCTCCGTCTGAGAGCATTTAAAATAGATACGAAGGTACAGATACTTTTTCCTGCCAGGCTGTATGTATGCATCTGCAGTGTCTCCCCCAAAGCACCAGTTCCTGCAGCATTTACCCGATGATGCTATAAGCATCAGGAATGTTCTCTGCTGTGGCACACCTGAGAAATGCCATCTCCCCTACCCAGATCTTGCAATGCCTTTGGGAGATGGTGTCCAGCAGACCATGGCAACGTCCGTTGTCTTGCTGCAGCTTAGATGGGCCTTTACCACATGTGGCAGCCGAGTGTGCAGGCTTTGCAGCCTTTCCTAGCCCTCTGATGGGAGCCCTCTGATGGGAGCCCTCTGGCCACCGCAACATCGAGAGCCGTCAGACAAGAGAGCTCCTTCCTCCTGGCCAAACTGCACATCAGCAGAAGTCCACGCTAAAACCCATCCATGCTAAAATGCCTTCCATGGCAAAGTTTGCTGTAAATCTTGCTTGGTGCAGAGCTCAGCTGCGGGCCTAATTCTCTGCAGAAAGCTTACCTCGATCAGCACGCACACACAGAGTTTCCTCCAGCTGGGGAGCAGGCAGGCTTGGCGCAGCGGTTATCCCAGCCAGGAAGGGCTTGGACAGGGCAGCCAGACCCCATGGAGGCAGCCGCAGAAGGCCCCTTGCTGGGAGCCCGCCGTGTGCGGTGGGAACAAGGGCTGCTGGCCCCCCCGCAGAGTCCCAACAGGCGCCGATGGGCAGCGCAGCCGTGACCCCGTGCCTCTGCTTGCCAACCGCTGGCAAAGGTCTCTTGGCTGAATGGCAACTGCACTGGCCGTGTGCTGGGGCTGCTGCTATCCTCTGTGTTCATGGTAGATAAACCTCCTTAGGATAGAAGTTTCTTTTCTTCTATTTCTCTGTTTATTACCGACATCTGAACCAAACCTGTCATGCCATTCCTAGCAAGGAGGGGAAAAAAATTCCGAAATTACCCGTCGTGCTTTTTCACACTGTGGCTCCACAGCGCCCTTTAGTCTCTGCAGCTGAGATTGCAACAGCTCCAGGACCCACCGTGGCAGAAAAGGCAAGCTGGGGAAACACGGGGGAGTAGCTCTGCCTGATCCCAAGGGAGTTTACATCTGTATTAGCTGGAGGAAGTCCTGATGTTCAAAAACGGACCGGTGACAACTGCACCCCAACAAGGGAAAGGACCAATACACGAAGGTGAATGATTTCCTGCCTGTGGGGCATCCGCTCTCCCAGCTGCTCTCTGCCCTGGGTGATTCAGGACTGTTACCTTTTGCTGTGCTTGATCGAGCTGAGGAAAGCTTGCCACTATCCAGGACGAGGCACCAGGTGGGGAACAGCTTCCTTTTGCTGAGCGTTGGTGATGATACTTGGAAATGAGTTTGGTTGTTGGAGACTCCTGAACTCAGGTACTGTTCTTGTGATGGGGAGCTTGAGAGGAGGATGGAACTGACACAGCTGCAGAGATGGGAGTGGGGGTAATCGTGACCTTGCTCTTCTCTTCGAGGGCTGCTCTGCTGGAGGACAGAGCTCAGGGATCAGCTCTTCTACCAGTTATGCCACAGCAAAGGCCAGGTGTAGGAGTGCTGTAGCAGACCAGGAAGATGCCTTCCCAAGGCACTACCAGCACAGCCTGGTGCTGATGTACCCGTGCACAGAAAGCTGCAGTCTCTACTTCGGGGACTACAGAAATAGCTGCTGTTCCAGAGAATGCTCAGGAGCTGTAGGTACAAGCCTGGACAGTATCACATTTTGCAGACTAGCATAGAGTGACATGAGCCAGCTGTATGCCAAGACCCAGTCTACCATTGACAGTTTTAAGAGTACAACCTATCCGGGCTTGTCCAGAGTAATGTTCAGGCCAGACTACTGCGCCTCTGTAAAGCTATTTCTTGTCACATAAGAGAGCCAAACATAAGATACTATTGCAGAGGCAGGGGAAAGGCCACTGCTGGGGAGAAGAGAATGGTAATGAAAGCTTGAGCTCATAGCAACAGAAGTGAAGGAAATGTTCAGGCACACACCTAGAAGAAATGCCCAATGTACGGCTCAAACAAATGACTTTAATATGGTTTTCTGCCTGCCTGCAAAACAAAGCACTATATGGCTGCTTCTATCTGTATTTAATTCTCCTGTACAAAGAGTCAGCACACCTGTGTTAACATGGTTCTGCCAGGCCAGCTACAAATGGATGAAGTTCCTTCTTGCAATAACATACTTGACGCTACCAACAGTAGAGCTTCGGGACTGCAGCGATGAAGCTGGTGTTACCTGACAGCTGCTCCCATCAGCGTCACAACTGGGTCAATAGCAACTGCTGCCCGAGGGAACCACCGAGTCCAGAGGTCAGCGGCAGCCCTGCATGTTGGCCAGCAGCAAGGCATGGCATTAGCACAAACATCTTCAGATCTCCAGCATCTGCAGATTTCTGAGTAGCCAGGGAAAAAAGTCAGTCCCTTTTTTTTTAAAAAAGGGCTCACAGAGACTTGTCCCTTGGTGCCCCATCCTTTCCTTGGTCACAGGCTTGACAACAACACCTTGTCTTCTTGCTTCCCAGTTCTATTTCAGTCAGCTGTAACTGGTGACCAGCTTAGTTTGGTCTTTTAACGGGGATTTACTGATCTGACCATCCCTCTAATTCTTGCCACATTTCATTCCTTCTTCTCCTTACAACATTTCAGCAGCAAAAGCTTGATTCATTTTCCCTGCACTTGTTGTCAAATACCATCCTCAAACCCTCTGCTTCTTACCAGTATTCTGATTTTTTTAAGTGCACCCAGCTTATTCTAAATAAATACGCTCACAAAGCAATTACTCTTCAGCAATGCGTACAAAGTAAAAAGTCACAAGGTAGTGCAAACGGGAGGGCCCCCTCTCTTGGTTTTAGGAAGTCGACAAAATGGTTAAATGATGACTACTTTTAATCACTTAAGAATGCGTACTATTTGTCTGGGGAAATGACAGAACCCTTGCAGCAAAGCATGGATGGCAGCTCCCTTCCTCCAATTTTCCATGACCACCAAATCAGCTCACACAGAGCATATGCACACCAGCTGTTGTTTTTATGTCTTTATTCTCTGGGAGAGAAGTTGGTGGAGCTTATGCAAAGCAGGGAAGACAGCCCTACTTTGAGAATTGTTTCTTACGCTTCAGGGCTTTGACGGCTGATGAATTCCTGGAGCAGAGCTTGCACTTCTCCTCGCCGACTCATCTTGCTTGCCTTGCCCTGAAAGCGGCCTCGCTTCCCAGCTCCTTTGCCTCCCAGCAGCTCTGCCACCCTGCAGTGACAATAGTACAGGCTAAAGGCCACTCATCTGCAGAAAAGAGTGACCTGGCCTTACCTGCTCCAGAGAGCAAACAAGGATCCATGCCCTAATTATACCGCCCAGCTACTTAGTCTGCAACATTAGAATTCTTACTAATTTTAAAGAAACCATAGAACATGTTACCTGGGACCTAAATTCTCAACTGCTTCAACAGGTCCAGCTAGAAGAAAGAGTCCTGCTTCTTTTTCATCTCCCACAGTCAGGAACAGCAGGGTTTCCTGTGGACAGACAGATGGATCTTGCTCCAGAATAACCAGTGCTCTCCTTGTCCGGGAAGATGACAGAGACTCTGGCCACAGGACCCATCCAAGCATGCAAACCATTCAGAAGTTTGTGTGCATTACTGAGACAGAGACTCAATTTGAAGAAAGTAAAAGGGAGGGGGGCTTTTGAACCTTCTATGCTCAATCTTATGTTGTGGGGGACAGAACAGGTACTGCAGTATCCCAGGTTAAAAGGATATGGTTGGCAGTTGGACTAGATGATCACTGTAGGTCTCTTCCAACTTAGTCTAGTCTAGTCTAGTCTAAAACAGCTGATGAGGTTCAGTACAGCTCTTTGGGGGACAGGCTCTTCTACAGTGCTCTGAATTTTCACTGTTGTATTTCTTGACTATTGAGGATTGCCCTGCAGATTGAGGCTGCTGGGGACAATAATGTCATGCAACTTTTGAAAGGAAACAGACCCGTAGCTTGAGACTATAGTACAAACAGAAGCCTGATGCTGCCTGTGTTACCGCTTGAATGAAAAAGACAGTGGTGTCAGGTTAGTCTTCATCAGTGACTCACCTCTGTCCCGATCTCATTAGCGATGATATTCATAAATTCAGAGTCACCTTCTTTCCTGTACGGATGGGTAAAAAATAACACTTCAGAAAGAACAAAAAATTCCCTCTAGAATCCAAAATATCAATCAGAAACCAAAGGCCTGACCAGGCTTGGGGTTTTGACCTCTTGCTGTTAGGATGGAGATGAGCTTTTTTTCCTATATATCTAAATCCTCATTGTGCATTACTGTGGACATACTAGGAATTATTTAGAGGTTGATCTTTAAAAAATAGAGCTCCTCAGTTTTATTTGAAAATATCAAGGGCAGAGAGAAATCAGACACAACCTTCCAGCAGGCTGAGGCAGTTTAATAGTCTATTCACCTTGTTGCTATTCTTCCTTGAGAAACAAGCCTGAGTAACTGTCAGAGAGATGCAACTGCCATAAAACGTGTAAGATAGATACCTTTTTACTCTTTTCCCTGAACTCCCCCATACCTGTGTAACACAAACAGCTGACTTTGAACAGGTTTGTTCTTGAAGTCCTGGGCTATCAAAACAGCAATGTCTCTAAGCAGATTCAAGTTATTCTGAAAGAAAAGCAAATAAACTGTACTGCAGATGGAGAAGTCAGTGTGAACACTGAGTTGTGTTCCCAGAGATGGGAGCAGTTTTCATAATATCCACAAAAACTGATGTCTATGATTCCATTCCCAGTTATCACAACTAAAGCTCAGGTCTACAGGAAGCAGCCACAATCTGCTTTTCTCAGCCATACTCCTACCTTCTGAAGCAGTTTCACAGAACTCTGCAATCTCTTTACAGCCTCTACATGCTCACCTGGTCCGTTTCTGAAAGAACAAGAAGAATTTGGATCACCACTCTGAGGGACAAAGAAAGGATTTCTTAGAAGAGCAAAAGCAGATAGCATAATGAAAACCACTGCGTAGATGTATCCTGAGGCTTATGTGGTATTTGTCAGAAGAAATAGTAAAGATGAAATAATCAAAGTGGAAAGGTTATTACTTGAGCAGTGAGGTTAGAGCCTTCTCAGTACTGTGACTTTGTTCGATTGACTTCAGGACTCTGTTTCCTGCCAGGAAAACCAAGTTGGTTTTGTTCTTTTTCCCTTTTTCTGTGCCAAGGAGTTTAATAACCTTAAAAAGAAAATCACCCTGGTCAGACAAGAACAGTACTTTGCTTATACGCACACACGTGCTCAGTTCCTACTAGACTATACCTTGTTGTGAATATAGGTTCTCTGCCAGTGAAAATAAACTGATTGAAATCAGCCATAAGGTCAACATACAAAAAAAAAAGGATGGTGATACAATGGAATTAATACAATTTGCTAGTCAGGGGCTGCACTCTGCAATGCATCTGGATGTCTCTGCTGGGATACAGATTCCAACAAATGACTAAAAAGACAGAAACACTTAAAGGCAGCTCTAGAATTTTATCTCCACCTGCCTGCACAGAGGATTTCTCACTCATGACAAACAATCAAAAATACCAGTGCTCTAAGCAGAGGGAACAAATGGCTAGCAACCCAGCGATGCAGTCAGACTGGAAATATACCATGTGCCCTCTGCAGAGGCATCAGTAGTTCAGAAAATATTGTTACTACAGACAAGGGCTGAGTTCTGTTACAAAGAAGGAAAGGAGCCTAACTGACTGGACAAAGACTGCTGACCTGTGTGAGCCCTCTGGGCTCACCCAACACAGGGCTTCTGCTGTCCGCTTTACCATCAGGACAATTTCTGGCAGACTGGATTTCAGGGACTTCTTGCTGTGCTAAGTCTGAATGTGTAGAGCAAGGCTCAGCTGCTCAGCTGCAGCCCCCCACCTGCAAGTCACTCAGGTTGGAGACATGAGTCCCACAGCACATGTTGGAGTCTATGCCTTCAATGTCAACAACTCGCACTGGCCCCGCATGGTCATCTGGCAAACCACGGCTTCTCACCTATCAAAAGGAAGACAATGGCAAACAAGGCAACATCCATGCTGCGGTTATTTTGGTGCCACGGATACCATCAGTTCTCTCCCCACCACTCACTGTTTCAATTTCAGGGTCATCTGCAGCCAGCTCCCTCACCATCACAGGTACCCGCTCCCGGATCTTCTCATTCACACTTCTTTCCAGGGCCTCTATTTGCTCTGCTGTCATGGAGGGGGTGTCCAGCTCAATGACACTTCGCTGACGGCCCAGTTCCCTGCACCAATGAAGAACATCTGCTGTTGTAGCTAAGACCACCTGGAAGGTCCCTCTGTGCAGCACTAAGCACCATTCCACTGCTGGGAAAGTGGTGGCTGAAACAAAACATACTTCCCTCCTCTCCGTTATTTACAAAGCACCAGATGCATACCAAACACCTGGAGAAGGACAAGACAGAGCAAATACTTTGCACAACTTCTCTCCAGTTCAGTCACCTCTCCCAGGCCCCCTGAGCTCGAGTGAAATGTCCAAGGGCAAACTGCTTTTGATTTATCAATGTTCAGCTCCTTGTGGCACATGTCAAACAAGGTAAGACTAGGGTCAAAATGAGCCTTTTCCCTGCTCACCATGAAGTTGTCTTGAATGCAAACATCTGTTCTGCCATGGCAGTGATGAGGTGCTGTCCTGGAAGACACAGGCAACAGCTTTCAGTGCCACTAGACACAGGAAAAGAGATTTTCAGTCAGACTGTATTTTTTTTATTGACATTCCCCATGACATTTGCAAAGGTCTGGGCATGGGCTCGGTGCTGTGGGACTTACGCGACTGCTTAAGGAGCAGACAGAAGAGACAGCCATCGCCTTGTGGGCCTCGGGACCCTGAAAGCACCACGGTGCCCCTGAAGACTTTGCAGCAGGTTGAACTTTTCCTTCCAAATTTGTTGGCAGTGGGTTTGTTTACAAGCGAAGGAGAGCCCGCAGGGAAGTGCCTGCCTTGCCAGCTGGCCCCGGGGACGGACTGTGCATGCAGAGCCATCGGGCTTCCCCCTCCCCTGACCGGGGTGGGGACAAGCTGCGCACTGGCCACCCCCCCAGCACAGGGCCCGGGTGAGGCGAGACGAGGCCGCCCCGGAGGGGGCCCGCAGCACTGCCAGACGTGCCTGCAGCGAGGGGTTACCGGACGCCTCTCGGTCGGGCCGGGGCACGGACCTGAATGCTGCTGCATGTGGTCGAAGCGACGCTCCCAGTCCAGCGACAGCAGCACCTCGGCGCCCGGCTCCAGCGCCGCCTGCACGAAGTGGACGGCCTCGGTGCCCCG